>NC_141025.1:16697500-16862500 GCF_052040795.2 Danio rerio
TTGTATTTACAGCAGAAAGTTCAGTCAGACGGGTTTGTGCTCACAGTGTTCTCTAAAGTCTAAAGAGCTGCTTATTGTAGATATGTAGGCCACAGCATGGCATGACTGGCATTTAGTGACCAACAGCTGTGGTGATTGAGGCCAAGAGGCTTTTAACCAGGCCTTCTTGAATGGAAATGGCACAAAATCGTATATAGTGAGTTTGAGTTTACAAAAAAAAAAAAAAAAAACTTACATGGCTTGAATGTATGAGACTATAAACCTGCTGGGGTCTAATTTTATTTCAGTGTGGGAAAGGTTACACTTCTGTTCTAAACATAAAAGCTTTTTATAAGCTTGGATTCACTTCAGTGTATCTGGATATGCACTCTAAAACAGATTTGTGCTGCTTGTTCAAGTTAGTTATTTAAAATGAGCAGAAACAACACAATTCTTAAGATTGGGGGGGGGGGTGGTTCTGTTCAATCTACTTAAATTTGTTAACTTAATTTGTGTTGGGACAACATGTAAGTATTGTGTGAAACCCTACATCTTTTACAGTAGGGTAATTGACGAAATACCATTTTGTAAGAAATAATAGTTATATTTATGTCATTTAAGGTTTGACATTTGTGAAAATGTAAGAGGTCACTAACTTTTAGCAATTTTTTCTGTGTGTTTTTTTTTTTTTAACGTTTTACTGGACTGTATCATTAAAGTTTCATATGGTGGGACATAGCAAACATGAAGAAAAACAACTCTTAATAATATATGAATATGTGAGTGATTTATCTGGACACTTGCTGTATCTTCATATAGTTATATATATATATATATATATATATATATATATATATATATATATATATATATATATATATATATATATATATATATATATATATATATATATATATACACACACACACACACACACATATATATACACACACATATATATATATATATATATATATATATATATATATATATATATATATACACACACACACACACACACACACACACACATATATATACACACACACATATATATATATATATATATATATATATATATATATATATATATATATATATATATATACATATATATATATATATATATATATATATATATATATATATATATATATATATATATACATATATATATATATATATATATATATATATATATATATATATATATATATATATATATATATATATATATATATATATATATATATATATATTTACATTTTAAAAAATTCTCTCCATGACTTGTCAGGCTTGTTGTACATTTTCAACAGATTGCAACAGTTTGTAGTGATTCCAAAATATGTAAACATCTAAAAAAATCTATTTAAGGTTAAGTGTAATGTTAAATCAAATGTATTAAATTACTGTGTTTCTTTTTTAGAAATATATGAATAAAATGATTTTCCATTTACAGTTTTTTGGGTGGGGGATGGTTTTGTTTTTAGATAAATATATATATGCATGTTTTTTTCAATTTAAACTTTATAAATGCTTTGGCAATATATTTGTAATTACATTTGTACAATATAAATGCGCTATATAAATACACATTACCTTTTATAAAATTTGTCATGCCAATAAAGCAATTATAAATTTAAAATAAATTAAATTAAAATCAAATTAAAATTAAATTAAATTAAATTAAATTAAATTAAATTAAATTAAATTAAATTAAATTAAATTAAATTAAATTAAATTAAATTAAATTAAATTAAATTAAATTAAATTAAGATATCTGGCTCAAAACTGTAAATGAAAAGTCAAATGCAAAAACCTCTAAGTCATTTTTCTCTGTCTCTTATGTTTACTTTAAGTTATTTCATGTTAAAATCAATGAAAATAACCTACTCTTTGTCATAAAGCTGAAGTTACTGAATCCCAGCATGCAACAAGCCTGCAAAAAATGTTAATTTTGGAAGAAGATTTCAGATGGCGCTTAGAGGTTTTTGCAATTACAATTGTAAAATGTAATTATTAACCATTTACGACATTTTAAATGATGACAATACTAATTATATTTATATTTGTTATGTGTAACAGTGAAAATGCAACGTCACGTCAACAACCCATATAGTGTTGCTGTATTAAACATTTCGAAAGCAATTTATTTTTTATGCCATTCCAATTCTTTACATACATGTCATAATCACTTCATAGTTTTATAGATCACCTGTCTGATTTTAACATCCGAGTTTTATTTCTCCCCAGGGAAACATGAGGAAAAGCAAGACGAGGGAGGAATTGTTACCAAAAACTTCACAAAGAAAATTCAGTGAGTAATAATGATCGTATCAAAAGTTTCCATGGGCTTCTGATCTGGAAGCTTCTAGAATGATAAAGCAACTTCCAGAGGAATGTCAGCCGGAGTTATTAAAGCAGCACAAAGCACTGGCGCTCCTCCACCGCCCGACCTCTCGCTTTCTTCTTGCACTTCACACAGTCAAACTGGAGGAAGAGAATAAAGAATGAGATAAAATAGGAAAGACTCTTGCTAGACTCAGACAACATATCAGGCACCTCTGATGTCTGCAGTAATTAAAGCGACATAGTGATTTGATTTTGTTTCCTTTTTATTAGTATTTTTGTCACAAGGCTGGTGCTTTGATAAAGATACACACACAGAGAGAAAGAGACGTCTAAGAAAGAAGTTTAATTATTGAACAGTTTTAGTACTCTAACATGCAGGATATAGCACCAAAGTTAAAAGTTTCAGGTCGTAGAGGATTTAAACTTCATTGAGAAGTTACACTTTTTTTTTTTATCCTTTTATTCTTTTTTTAAAAGAGACACTATTTAAAACACCAAATAAAGGGATGGGTCATCCCAAAATGAATATTTACTCACTGTTTACTCAGTTGTATAATTTGTATACTAAGTTGTATAATAAAGAAATTTTAGATGATTAAAAATGTAAAAAAATAAATAACCCCAAGAAGTCTGTAATACAATCATCTTACATTCATTGTGCATTTAAAGATAGTTCACCCAGATATTTAAATTCTGTCATTATTTAGTCAGCCTTTACCTGCTTCAAACCTTTTATCTTCTGTTGAATACTAAAGTGGGGCAAAGCAGTGGCACAGTAGGTAGTGCTGTTGCCTCACAGCAAGAAGGTCGCTAGGTCGCTGGTGCTCCGGTTTCCCCCACAGCCCAAAGACATGCGGTACAGGTGAATTGTGTAGGCTGAATTGTCTGTTGTGTATGAGTGTGTGTGAGTGAGTGTTTGTGGATGTTTCCCAGAGATGGGTTGCACCTGGAAGGGCATCCGCTGCATAAAAACCCGCTGGATAAGTTGGCGGTTCATTCCGCTGTGGCAACCCTAGATTAATAAAGGGACTAAGCCGACAAGAAAATGAATGAATACTAAAAAAGATATTTTGAGAGCTGAAAACTGCAACCATTGACTTCAACTGGAAACACTAATACAACGGAAGTCAAAGGTTACAGGTTTCCAACATTTTTCAAAATATCACAAACACAAAATTTTGTGTTCACTAGAAGAAAGAAACCCAAAAGGGTTTGATACAAGTTAATGGTGAGTAAATAATGACAGAATGTTAATTTTTTTGAGCCACCTTTCAAAAAGAGCAAGTACAGCTTATTGACCCTGAAACTGTGATAATAAAGTGTAATTGAAGTATCCTAAAAGAGACACTAATTAATTAAAAGGACAGGTCACCCCAAAATGAATATTTACTCACTATTTACTTGTTTAATAAGTCGTATTATAAAGTAATTTAAGATGATTGAAAAAAAAAAAAAAAAAATCTGTAATACAATCATCTTATAACAAAGTCTTTGTGTGTTTAAGGAGATAGTTCATCCTGATATTAAAATTCTGTAATTATTTAGTCAGCCTTAACTTGTTTCGAACCTTTTACATTTTTTTTTTCTTCTGTTGAACACTAAAGAAGATGTTTTGCAAAAGCTGAAAACCTGCAACCATTGACTTCCACAGAAAAAAATAAGGGTGCACAAAAACTTGGCAAGATTGCCTTGAACCGGGCCTGGGTGCGATTGTCCCCCCTCCCCTCTCGTTTCGCGTCATCAATGATGCGACTTTTCAGTTATGTAGAGAGGCACTCTCGCTCGGACTGCTGTAGTTACATTGTTTTGCATTATTGTAAGGCATTTGGGATGCAGTGACACACAGTCAAATATTTAGCTGAACAGATCTACCACTTTTGACGCTCGAAAATATCTTCCTGCTGCAGGTATTAGACTTGATGAAGATGCCAACTGATGTGGAGCAGGGGGTTTTTATCTTTAATTAACTCTGACAGTTCACATCCATTGAAAAGTAAGAATGAGTAATAAACCCATATGAAACAGTCCCTTAAAAGTGACCTTGCGTCTTCAGTTTCCCTCTCAGGTGCGCCAAAGTTTCTTTAGGGCTGTGGTGCTCAACCCTGTTCCAGGAGATCTACCTTCCTGCAAAGTTCAGCTCCAATCCTGATCACACACACCTAAACCAAAGATATGGGTTGCAACTGAAATCTGCAGGAAGGTCGATCTCCAGGAACAGGGTTGGTCATGCCTGCTTTAGGGCAAGTCATTTCACTCGCTGGCCATTTTTGAAACACCTCTCGGGCAGTATGCTAAGGCATTCTGTCTGAATATGTAACGTTTTACACATTAACATGCTCTGGATAATGATTGTCAGATCGCGCTGCTCTTCTGAAGTAATCCACAGCTTGGTCTTAATGGCGAATCTCCTCCAGAAATGACAAGTTTGTGGGTGTTTGAGTAATTGCTGTAAATACAGATTACAAAACCAAAAAATCTTTTGTTTCAAGTGCACTTTATTTCATTTAAATAAAGAGATTTCAAGCTTTAAGTGGATATATTTCTTATGTCTGTAAAGCAATTATTTGCTAAGATTCCAGTGCATTTGTTGACCACCAAATTGTCGTGAAAGCACACATCTGGTCTGAGCTTTGCCCCATAAAACGTCAGTCTATAGCGATTGTTGATTGGCTCCTGTACTAGTAGGCGGGGCTTCATTCGCCATATTGACTATTACACTTTTCCCTATTCAAAACTATACAAGTGACAAAGTCTAACTGAACTACGCTCTGGACCACCTCTTCCAACCCAGAGCTACCAAACTGCACTCACACTTGTCAAATGAACCGGGAAATGGGGATCAAACGCACCCGGACACGGTTCAGATAACCTAGTGTGAGTGCACCCAATACAATGGAAGTCAATGGTTACAGGGTGTTTTTTTGTGCTCACCAGAAAAAAGAAAGTCATAATGGTTTGATACAAGTTAAAGGTGAATAATAAATAAAGGGTAAATAAAAACAGAATTTTTATTTTTGAAACCTTCCTTAAAAAACATCAAGTAGATACATACTGGCAGTTTAATGGTGATAATAAAGTGTAATTGATTAAAAGTTACTTCATAAAGTTTTTCATCGTCTGAAATGTTGTATTAAAATGTGTAAGATGTAGAATAGCTCTTAAATTAAAAATAATAAAAACAAAAAATTATTGTATTAATTTTGATTTATTTATATATATTCATAAATTGTTAATTTTATTTTTAATAATAAAATTAATTATTTGGGAATATAAACAAATAGATAAATAAATAAACAAATAAATAAATAAATAAAAAATAAATTTGTTTATACATATGCATACATAAATAACTTATTTTAGTTCTGTATCAAATCAAAACAAAAACACACAATTATAAATAAACAAATAAATAAATAAAAAAATTTGTTTATACATATGCATACATAAATAATTTATTTTAGTTCTGTATCAAATCAAAACAAAAACACACAATTATAAATAAATAAATAAATAAATAAATAAATAAATAAACAACATTTTGAGTCATTTGAATAATCATAGAACACTTAATATAATTGTAACCTTGAGGAATATCAACATTCTGAATAATGAACCCTTTTTATCAATTAATTGATTGATTGATTGATTTGAGTCTGGAATAATGTCTCAGTCTCTTCAGTAGCGGCGCTGTAATCTGTGAGTCACATTGCAAGACGGCTTTCGCATTGCTGTGTTAATTGAATAGTGTCAGGCCACTGAAGTCGACTGCATGCTAAGGTTTATATAAACTCTGCAGAAGCTTGGCAACAAGTGTGAAGCATTCCAGCCTTATTTGGCCATGACAGCTGACAAAGCACAGACTCCTTCTCTCTCTCTGTCTCTGTGTATGTGTTCTATGCGTGCTTACACAATCACTCCCCCAATGTACAGAATAAAAGAAAACTGTAGGGTAGATCTCTTCTAAACAGTAGTGGGCTATACCTTACTAGGTGGAATTTTTAAAGCTCTTAGTGAAAAATTAAATGGATTAGAATTAGAAGTCGATCTAAAATGTTCTCTTGAGGAATCTTGTGTATCTTGCTTTGCATCACAGAAATGAATGACATTTTAACCCTCTGGTGGGCAAAGAACTATACTGTATATGGTAACTTCATTGAAATTGATTAAGTTATACTTTTTATCTTTTTCAAGTCATATAAGTTTTGTAAATCACCCTCAGTTACACTTCATGGGTTTTCCCAGGAGAGACTTGTTGTAAAATATTCAAAAAGAGAAAATTAGGGCTGAACAAAATATTGTTTTAGTATCAATATAGACACATCACAACAAACAGTAATGAGCAAAATGCTAAATTCTGTTTGTCTCCCTAGAAAGTCATTATTTATTTAATTTGTATAGTTGATCCGGTATATTTAACTTTGCTTGTAATTTTTTTTTATTTTATTTTATTTTATTTTATTTAACTTATATTTAATTTTATTTATTTATATTTTTATTTTATTTGTATTTCCCTTTTTATTTATTTTTATTTTCATTTAATTTTTATTCTATTTTGTTTTAAATTAAATTTTTTATTATTGTTTATTTTAGTATTAGTTTTATTTTATTTTAATTTCATTTAAGTTAATTTTATTAATTTTTATGTTTATTTATTTATATTTTTATTTTATTTTAATTTTATTTAATTTAAATTTTATTTTTTATTTATATTTAAATTTTATTTTATTTTATTTTCATTTAATTTAAATTTTTTTACTTTACTTTATTTAAATTTTTTTATTTTATTTTACTTATTTATTTCATTTTTATATTTTTTATTTTATTTTATTGTCTATTTCATGTTTATGTATTTATATTTTTATTTTCATTTTATGTTTTTTATTTTATTTTTATTTATATATATATTTGTTTTTGTTATCATTTTTATTTGTTTTTATTTATTTTTAATTTCATTTTTTTAATTTAATTTTTTTCAGTTCATTTTTATAAATTTCCATGTTTATTTAATTATATTTTTGTTCTTTTATTTTATTTTCATTTAATTTAATTTATTTTTTATTTAATTTTGTTTTCATTTTATTTTTATTTTTATCTACTTCACTTTACTTGCATGGTGCAGAATTGCTTTCTATGCAAATGATTACATGTAAGGATAGATTGGGCTTGATTAATCTGTTGCTGATAGTATGAATGTATTTATTTTCTTATTTACCATATCATGCACAATTATTTATAACATTGTGTTCGCGTCTCAAATCTCTAAAGCAGCTCCAAAATCCCCCCTCAGTTTCACACTTATGCAACAGAAGACCAGCAGGAAGAGGCTTTGTATGATTTCACCGTTCATTCACGTTCAAAACAAGTTCCACCCTTTCTCTGAAGAGCAGATATGAATTTATGGTAATCCAGCCTTGGAGGCAGCACATTGAAACAGACAGTGAGAACTGCTCTCATTAAAGCGGCTGCAGTCAGTCTGCCTGCTGGATGATTAGACTAGTGTGTAGATGGAAATTTCTGGTGATAAACTTTGCATCAGGAGGCGATTTGTAATAATTGGCAACAGACTCTATTTCTGTGCCCAGCACCTGGAGCAGGACTCTCTCTCCCGCTCGCTCTTTCTCTCATTGCGAGTGATGGCAGGCAGAACATTTAAATGAAAACTGCGAAATGCATTGAGAATTATCTTCTAGCCACAAGCTGGCACGCAGAAAATGAAGTTTGTCGAAAAATTAAGCCAAAATGAGAGTGCACCGAGGGTGAAAGAATAGTGTGTGCCGTTCCTACGATTACGGGTTAATATTAACTTTAGACTTGAGTTGGACTTCAATTAGTCTGGGTTATGTTCAGGTCTAGTCGGTATTATGAACTCTTAAATGCATGCCTTGGGCGTTTAGAGTCCCAGGACGTCATTTACCACAGTTTCCTTATTTTTTAAGGGTAGAAATACACCTTACACAGTTAAAGATTTTTGTAATTTACATAGTATTTAACTGTAGTATGTGACTGTATTTTAAAGTTGCATTGTGAAAGTAACTGTATATTTTACAGTAAAGATAGTAAAGGTGCATCTTCACCATGCACTTTAGTCCATGTGGTTAGATTGTTCAAATACAGCACAAAAGCTGTTAATGCAGTTTTTAGCTGTCAAAAAATATTATGCAAATGTTGTAAAATTATTAATTTTACCACTTTTGTTTGCCAAAATCCATTCACTTTAAGTTGCCTTTAGGAAAGATTCAATAAACTAGAGTGATTCTTCAAGATTTTTTCCAATTCTTTATTATAAAATAATAGATAACCTTGGTTAAATAATTTTTTAGAAACTGTTCACTTAAAGTATGCTTGTTATACCCAAAATAGTTTGTCTAGGGCATCACATTTTGCAAAACCTCTTTTTTACATTTATATTTTTACTCTCTTTTCTTTTGCAGAATCCCATTGGATGTGGACCCTGTCACTGTGTTTGCCTCTCTTTCCCCTGAAGGGGTTCTCATCATTGAAGCCCGACAAACCCCTCCGTACTACCTCTACAGCAATGAAATGCCAGCAGAATCAATGGAAGAACCTGAGGCCAGACCTCAGGAGCCCAGCATGACTTCAACCACAACCTTTGAGGCCAGGGAGTGAACGGGAGATTGCGCAACTCTTATTTGTTCCAAGCCCGTGCTACAATCTAGGTTTATCAGTTTCAAACATATACTTAAATCAAAAAGTCATTAATCTGAAAGCAAATAGTCCATAAATCATCAAAAGTTACTCTACTGTATCTGGTTGGGTCAAATACAACATCAATGAAAATAAGTTAATGTGATAGAGCTAATAATCAAGTGACAAGGGAAGTGTGCAAAATGAAAGTCTAAAGAAGCTAAATAAGCTATAAACATACTCTATACAAATACGTTGATGACAAGTACACATGATCAATATTGTAGTGTCTCATATTAACTTAAAGGTATTCACCTGAAAATGAAAACCCTTCAGGGGAATGTTGGAAACTGCAGGTCATTGACATCCAGAGAAAGAATAATGGTTGTTAGTAGCTGCTGGTCCCAATATTCTTCAAAATATTTCATTTAATCGGAAGATGTAAATAGGAATGTGCTTTACTTGACTACTTGTGATTGATCTACTAAAACGCTTCAGGTGTAAACAGATCTGTCATTGTACATCAACACAATTGAAGTTTGTCCTACTAGGCGCCTCCACTTCTGTTCTGAACAAATGAAACCATAAATGTTTTAAAATAAATGATGTTACTGACATTTAAGTCATTTCGTTTTCAGTCTGATTAGATCACTGATCAAGATAGCTTTGACTCATAGCAGAAAAAGTGCATTTTATCTCACTATAGCTGAGTTCCCATCCTAAAGTGAAGTGAAGCTTTTCAAAATCTGCAAACAAACTAATAAATAAATTAATTAATCTAATAATCAAGTCACCAATAGTAAACATGGCAAGGCTAATGGAGAGATCTAATTGGTGATGTGGGTATAATTTTTGCTATATCAGAGTTTATTCAGCAGATGTGTTTCCATCTATTTTTCTCAATAATGATTTGTCACGCAAATCCAAATCTACCTCAAGGGAGAGTAAAAATGTTTGTGAATTTAGAGATTTTTATTTTAAATTGGCCCTTTCCATCATTCATTTCTAATGCGATTCTTCAAATTGTACATCAAAATGGTTATGAAAACTCAGCTACTGACTCTCGAGTGCAATAATGTTAGCTAGCTGCCTGACTGAGCCACTGAAATGCCCTTCAACAGAATAAAAAAGATTTTGGGAGCATCATAACTAAAAACTTAATAAATGTAAAAGTCATACCTTTTAGCTTTTAGTTATGTTTACAATGCAAATCCAATTAGATTCCCTTAACTGGTAAACAAAGCAAGTCTATCATATAATATATCTACTAAACGACAGAAAACATTACTTTAGAGACTGTATTGTAAATAAATCATATAAACATTTTCATATTTGTCAATATTATTACTGCAGTTATTTTAAAAGCTGAATAAATGTCTTTTATACTTACATTTTACCTTTCAAACTAAATAAATAGACTCAGTGATGAACTCTAGAGGTTCTGTGTGGGCCTAGACATGATAAATGATGTCAAACTAATGTTTCGTCCAAAACTGGACCATACTCAAATTATGAATCTTTATTTTAAGTTTACTGTAAGTAAACTAGACAGTTTTGAACATTGGGATAAAAAGGGATTAGTTCACTTTACTTTTAAAAAGCAAATAAACCCATTTCTTTTAAAGCGATTGGTTGACTTTAATTAAATAAAACGAGTAAACTCATTGCAAGCAGTGTTGGGGAGGTTACTTTGGAAATGTAATAGATTACACATTACAAATTACCCTATTTAAAATGCAATAAGTATATTTTATTTAATGTACATTTAATTACTTTATAAAAGTAAAGTAACTGATTACATATTATTACTTTTTGATTACTTTTAAATTTCTAATGGATATTTTCAACTAAATCATTTTCAAGCATTTATACCAGGCAGGTGGGACCTTACAATAACTCTGTTTACTTTTAGAATATCAAAATCTTTCATCACTTGAATCAAGATTATATTAATTTACTTTTAAAGTACAGCCACCACAAAACCAGACCTTATACCAAAAAAAAAGTTTACTCTTGTTTGAAAAAAAAAAAAAAAAAAAGTATATATATATATATATATATATATATATATATAAACACACACACACAATTCTTCATTAATAAATTACACTACATAATGTAGTATCATTAGTAACTATCAGTAATCACCATAATATACTTCGGTCTTTACTACTGTAAACTATACACACACACACACACATATATATATATATATATATATATATATATATATATATATATATATATATATATATATATATATATATATATATATAAATATATATATATATATATATATATATATATATATATATATATATATATATATATATATATATATATATATATAAATATATAAAAATTAAATATATATAGACCTCCTCTGCCTCAGTCATCTTTCCATCTTTCCATCTGCCTTGGTTGGCGACGTCACTGACCAAACTGAGAGGTGGCAGTAATGCATCAAAAAGTTTGTTGTCGACCACCGAAAAACAGGACAAAGATAAATCCATCATTCTCGCCGTCGTATGGATTTACTTTCATCATTTAATCACTGGCCTCAGAGCTCCGTAAATGCTGGTGCCGTCACTTATTGATCGGCGATCTGTAAATGTAGCTTGTGTGGACGCTACTGTGCTACTAGACAAAAAAATAGATTTGCTACTGAAAAGCTATTTGATTTAGAAAGTAGCGACGCTACGCCACGCTACTGAGAAATGTAGTTATAGCAGAATAGCACCGCTTCAATAAATTGCTTTAGCAAAAGGCATCGTGCATATTAAAAACAGATAAAGCAACAGATTAATATTATTCAACATATCCCAGACTTTTAAGAATATATTTAGATGTAACCCCATTTGTTATCTTTAGCATTTTCATAAGTAACTTATCGGATTACACATTTTTAATGAATTGTAATGAATTACTGTTACTTTTATTTTGTAGTTAAATTATTTAACGCCATTACATGTAACTAGTTACTCCCCAACACGGTTGCCAAGTCAATGAACTGTGCATAATTATAAAAATTAAGTCAACTTAACTGTTACAAAAGGCTTAGACACTTTAAGTAACTAGTCACTTTTGTACAGTGTATGTGCTTACACAATAATCAAGTTCATTTTTTTACATAACGCAGCTTTAAGATCAAAAGTTTCTCCATCGTTTCGATCTAATTAAGCAGAAGATGATACTGGGAATGCACACTGTAATAAATGTTGGGTTCCACACAATCGATTTGTGTAGGGACAACACGAAGGAATTAAATTAGCTTAATAGATTTTACAAATTCAAGTGGATTAAACAAAAAACTGTTAGGTTGACCCAAAAAAACTCAATTGTGTTGATTCAGCTTATTTTAAATAAGTAGCTTGAACAAGCAATTTTTTGGTGCAGCATGTTGCAGTGAAGAATAATGAGTTACATTCAAGCGTCAATAGCTACTCTTTCTGTTGACGTCTTTGTGTAAAGTATGTTCTAGACTTTCTGTCCCTCATTTGAACCAAAATTTGTATTGGCCCTGAGTTCAGTTGGAGTTTCTGTTTGTAAATTTGTCACGGTGGACTATTTATATGAAGGCCTTCTCTGAAAACTGGGCCTTAATGCTTTGAACTCCTTTTCAAGGGTTTTGTTGTCTCCTTTTTTCATATTTGTGTGATTTCTTTCCTTTTGTGTAAGGATGTATGCTATGCATTTTTATAATAAATAAGATTTAAGAAAGCAAACCTTTTAGTCACGGCTCCTATATCTGCAAATCTCTAAATACACCGTATTGCAGAAATAGCGGATGTTATTAGCTCTGCAGCTTTACACCTGTTTGCTGAGCCCACTTATATAACCTCCTGATGTCGTTGGAGAAGCAACTCGAGCATCGTCCCGCAATCCTCCGTCCTCCATCACATCTGGGCGTTCGCCTGGCAGATTGGCTGTGTGCTTATGGGAGTTTTCTCCGCGCGGTGGCTTTAATTGGGTGACAGATTAGCGTGGAGATTATTCGCAACGCTTTGGCTCGCTTTCAATCTCCTCGACAAGGATGTGGAGAGAAAATATTGAGGAAAACGGCACTCCAGTGCTGATTAACTGATATGTTTGCCCATTGGATTTTTTCTCGTCAAATCGATCTGTGCTCTCTCGTTGGATAATTTTCAGGGTTCGAGGTTAATGAATCAAGAACATAACCGTGCTCAAGAGGCGTTGGCATCGTAACCATCCGAGTTAGATGAGAATTACACGATATTTACCAGAACTCAAGGGAGGCGGTAACTGAGGATATACACTGCATAAAAGATTCATATAACTTTATCTGTGGGCGGTGCGGCGGCATAGTGGGTAGCGCTGTCGCCTCACAGCAAGAAGGTCGCTGGTTTGAGTCTTAGCTAAGTCAGTTAGCATTTCTGTGTGGAGTTTGCATGTTCTCCCTGTGTTTGCATAGGTTTCCTCCAGGTGCTCTGGTTTCCCCCACAGTCCAAAGACATGCAGTACAGGTGAATATTAGGTAAGCTAAATTGGCCCAGTGATGGGTTGCAGCTGAAAGGGCATCCGCTGTGTAAAACATTTGCTGGAAAAGTTGGCGGATCATTCCGCTGTGGCAACCCCTGATTAATAAAGGCACTAAGCTGACAAGAAAATGAATGAAATTTCTCTGCAAGCACAAGTTCATTTAGGTGTCAGATTGGATCTGTCGCCTAAGATAAAGCATTTCTCAGCTTTCCCTGATTAATCACTCTTGCTGTTGTAAAACACAAGAAGAAGATTCACACAATCTTGCTCAGGTCTTTATTAGTGCTAAGAGGGTGCGTGTTACAGTAAACTCAAAAAACATATGTGGGAATTAAGGCATGTTTAATCTGGATACAATTGAAAGTGCATATATATCATGATTATTTGACCTTCCTTTCAAAAAATGAGTAAATCCAACTGATTCGAATGTTATTACTCCATTAAATGGGCGTTATCATCTGATAGATATGGACCAGTGGGGATTTTCTGCGCCTACTGATTGGCTCAGAAGGCTGTTAATATCCATCCACATGATTAATCAGCTACAGATCACATTTAAAAAAGTTAATTATTTATATTATTCATCAAATTTCTAATTAATTGTTTTTTATTAATGTCTACCCCGACTCTAAACCCAGCTGTCACTGTTATGTAAAAACAAATCTGGATCTGGAGTCTTCTCAACGCTCTCAAAAATAAAGGTACGCAAGCTGTCCTTGAGGTGGTACCTTTTTAAAAGGTACAAATATGTACCTAAAAGGTCCGTAGTAATACCTCAAGGGTACATATTAGTACTTAAAAAGTACAAAAGTGTTCCTTTTACATTTTTAGTTACTAATATTTACTTTTGAGGTACCAATATGGCCCCTTTAAGTACAAATGTTTACCTTTTGAAAAGCTACCACCCCAAGGCCAGCTTGCGTACTTGCATACTACAGCTGATTATCCATGTGGATGGACAACAGCACTCCAGTAGGTGAAGAAGGTCCATATCTATCAGCTGATAACCACTGATAATGCCCATTCAATAGAATGATAACATTCGAAGTGGTAAACCTGTTGCCTTAAAATTGTGCATATATAATTAGGTGTATAAGTTTCAAAATTAAGTCAATGTAACAGTTCCAAGCAACTTGTCATTTTTAAAATAACGGGTTTACACAATTGTTAATTTGTTAATTAAAGCAACTAATCGCTTTTGCAGTGTGTTTTAGTTCTTTAGTTTAAGACGAAATTGGCATTCTAATATTGTAAAACTGAGATATTTGCAAACTATTCACCTTATTCTTCAGGTATGAGGGGGCGCAGCAAATTGAAACTTTTTGGCTCGAGACTTCGGGTCTCGTTCACTTCCATTCAGTTTTAGAGGTTAAAACCAGCTCGTTCTACTGTTGGATGTTGCAAACTTATATTTTCGTATTATCTTAACCTACTTTGTCTCTATAGTCTTGCTAACACTTGTTTGTAGAGCAAGTAGTTTGACCATTTTCTGCCGTTTATTATTCCTAGTCATTTTTTCCATAGGCGACTAAAGCGGAAGTTTTGAAACAATCACAAAAACGAACGCACTTCCACATTGAAGAATAAGGTCAATATGATGCATATTGCATGCTTGACTTTCACTTTCACAGTGTTGATGAAGAAGATACTTTATATACATTCTTTATACAACATTCCTGCAATGATGAGTTAAAATAAGTCAAATAATGAATAATAATAATAATAATTCATGAGATGTATTATTTTAGAAGTTGGACTTTTAAATTGAGCTGCACGTTTTCAGAACATGCCTTGCATGAAAGACACCAAAAGATGCAAGAGCATGATCAAAAGAGCTGGATCTTCTAGAAAAAAAATGCTACTAACTATGAATTTTTATAAAAAACAAGCACGAATGCCTGCTTCATACATGCCAAAGAACACAACTGCTCACTTTAGTGTGTGCAGGTCTTATAGAAGTGCACAAATTAGATTGTTTAAATCAATTTCTGTCATCAAAAGATAAAATAGTTATGAAATTCTGTTGGTCAAACACATCCATCTTATGTTGCATAAAAAACAATGCATTTCCACGTGGATGAGAAACTTTTGGGTAAAGTTTGAAAATGCCAGCGTGCACAAACAGTGAAATGCCATTTTCACATGTATCCAGATTAATGACATACCCTAAGGATAAAGCTTGGGATGTAGCTTTTTTTTTTTTTTTCTGGGAACCTACATTTTTCCTGCATCAATTTTCTTTTGGAGCACCAGTTGAGGGTTGATTAGCTCCTGGCTTTGCCCGAAGGTTGATTGCTCCTCTCTCATCACAGCAGGGCCTGTACATCCTTCTTCCCCCTCCAGATCCCCAAGCTGGATGACCTCTGCTTGCTCGGAGGTGATGGTGTCTGGAGTCTCTGGAGCCAGAGGCTTGTCTGCAGACTCTCCGTCTCGCTGGATGCCCTCGACCGTCTCTTGAAATCTGCCTTCTTTATCCTTCTCTCTGCCAGCTAGGGGTTCGCCGACCTGCTCTCTGCCAGACACAGAGAGACCAGATGCAGCTTCTGCAATGGACTGGGGTTGTGCTTCTCTGGAAGGATCTACATCAGATACAGTCTGCTGGTCTCTTTCGGTGACCTTTCCAGCATCTGGATGCCCAGCCGAGACTGAGGATTCAGGTGTTTTTCCATCAAATGATTCCGGTTTAATGTCGTCTTGAGGCTTGTCACCGTCTTGTTGCTTTCCTGCAATGGTTTGCGCTCCTGACTCCACCTGTAGTAAATGTAAAACAATTTTCAAATGAAGTCAAGAGCCTTAAATGCCACATCAGGACCCTAAAATGCCAGGGTCACTGTACACAAAAATGATTAATTTTCCGGGTTGTGAAGAAAGGCCAAACGTCGCCCTTAGGAAAATATGAGCTCGCGTTTCATCTCTTTGTTGGTTATTAGAACAATTATGAGCCTGGTAATTGGAATTGCGGGGTGATTAATTTATAAACTGACTTGGACTTCGGCATTTGACGTTTATAGGGCATTGTTGAATCATATACCTCTAATTATTTCTGCTCTAATGAAAAAACATGTTGTTTTTACAGCATTTTTTATGATCGCAAAGCTTAAAAGTGCCGAAAGCTGCCTTAAAGGAACACTAACTACACTTTTTAGAAAATAGGCTTATTTTATATCTTCCCTAGAGTTAAACAGTTGAGTTGTACCATTTCGGAATTCATTCAGCCAATCTCCCAGAGTTTAACTTAACATCATTCAGTCATTCAGATTAGACCATTAGCATCTCGCTCAAACATTACAAGAGTTTTGATAATTTTCCAATTTAAAGGGTCATGAAACCCCCCTCTTTCAGTTCAAGTCTATCTAAATTCTCAATTTTTTTTCAAAAAATGCTCTGAGATGGCTCTTCTCATAGGATAAGAAAACTCAGAATAATGAGAAACCGACATGTCAACACTCCACTAGCAGATTCGCGCTATGCCACCAATTTTGATCCCGTTCCAAAAATTATTTTAAAACCTGAAAGATAAAAATAGCTGACAAAAAGTTTCAAATATCCAGTTTTCTCCACAATGAAAGCTGACAGGTGCTAACGTTGTCTTAAATGATGCTCAACACCCACAATTCTGTCAAAATCTCAAAAAAAGTACTCTAGGGTGTCTGTAAAGCTTGACTCTTCTGTAGTTACAACCCCAAATCAGAAAAGGTTAGAAAATTATGGAAGACGCAAAGAAAAAAAGAAAGAAGTGATTGTCATGGTATGGGGTTGTGTCAGTGCCCTTGGCAAAAGTAATATTCACTTCTGTGATGGCACCATTAATGCTGAAAAGTACATCGAAATTTTGGACACCGTACTGTTGCTCACTTTAAGACTATATCAAACAGGAAACACTTCATCACTTGTCTTCAGTCCCTGGACGTCTTTTGAGTGTTGTGAAAAGGAATGGCAACATTACAAAGTGGTAAATGCTTTACTGTTCCAACTGTTTTGAAAATGTGCTGCAAAAAAACTAAATTTATTCTGAAATCATTAAAAATCATGAGGAACACATTAAAAATGTTTGTTCTAATGTCTTAAACACAAGCTAAAGTAAATTTAGAAATCAATTCTTTCTTTTTTTATTTGTGTTTTCCATACTATCCCAACTTTTTCTGATTTGGGGTTGTACTTAATTTACTCATGTACTAAGACCGACCGGAAAATGACATGTTGCTATATTTAGGCTGATATAACCAGGAACTACTGTATACTCTCATTCTGGCGAAATAATGAAGGAACTTTCTTGTCATACGCAGCATGCGCCTGAAAATCAGCAAGCTTCCATCAGTATAACCAAAGTTATCTAAGTCAGGGACTATTTTCGGGCATTGAACAATGTCATTATGCAGTATCAATGCATTAATATCATTGCTGCAGTACGGCAACAAAGTTGCTTGATAAATGAGAGTTTAGTTCCAAGCCATATCAGCCTAGAAAATAGCTCCTTTTCATTTTTAACTCCTTGAAAAAACTACAGAAGGCTTGAGCTTTTAAATAGGAAAATTATTAAAACAATAACAAGATGCTAATGGTCTAATCCGTTTCAATGATCTAAGCTTAGCTAAAAGTGCTGGCGATTGGCTGAATAGATTCGAAAATGTTAAAACTTAACTGTTCACTTGTAAAGGGGACTTGTAAATGAGCCTATTTACCCCCTCAAAAGTGGAATGTTCTTTTAAGTTGATAAAGACAATATATGGCTGGACAAATTCATCTAAATGACCACATCCTATGCAATACTATACAACGAATTGACTGAAATAATAGGTTTTAAGAAGTCACCCTAGTTTTTCCTCCAAACGCAAACAGCTGTCAGACTTTCACCATCAGACTGGGTAATATTGCAGACACTTACTTCACCAGTGATGTCAAGCTCTTATACAAGACCAATTAGGGAGAGGAAAATGTATGGCTAGTGTTTTTCAATAATAATAATAATAACGGTGCCATTTCGCTGTGAATGACAGAAAGGACCACTTAAATATAATGGTGACACATTGAAGAACTTATAAACTACTGCAATGGATGCCGTTCTGAACACTAAGTGCCTAATTTTGAGCTTCAGTAAGTAAAGAAGTTTGAGTATTCGGGTTAAACAGCTGTCAGGAGTAGTCAGTACCTGGATAGGGATAATGACATCAGCAGGAAGGGGGATGCTGGGAAAGGGTGCTTCCACTGTAAGAATCCCATCAGCGGACAGACTTGTCTGGAGGTTTTCAACTTCAATGCCACCTGGAAGACTGTGATGAGAACATTACTTGTATATCAAGTCTGTGACTATTGTTTACTATAGATATGATTATAATCTGTAAAATAGGATATACTTTGTACTAATATAACAAGCTACTCAAAAGTGACATTAGGATAAAAAATATAAGACAATTAGAATAAAAAATGCTGAAAATAATGAACAGTTAGACTAATAATAATTGGAAATTCACCACCGTATGGATGAATGACTTTTAGAATATATGATTCATTTATAATATAATTCATATAAATACAGTTGAAGTCAGAATTATTAGCTCCCCTTTGAATGTTTTTTACTTTTTAAAATATTTCCCAAATGATGTTTAACATAGCAAGAAATTTTTCACAGTATGTCTGATAATATTTTTTCTTCTGGAGAAAGTCTTACTTGTTTTATTTTAGCTAGAAAAAAAAGCAGTTCTTAATTTTTTAAACTCCATTTTAAGGACAAATATATTAGCCACTTTAAGCTATATTTTTCCCAATAGTCTACACAAACCATTGTTATACAATAACTTGCCAAATTACCCTAACCTGCCTATTTAACCAAGTTAAGCCTTTAAATGTCACTTTAAGCTGAATACTAGTGTCTTGAAAAATATCTAGTCAAATATTATTTATTGTCATCATGGCAAAGATAAAATAAATCAGTTATTAGAAACGAGTTATTAAAACTATCATGTTTAGAAATGTGTTGAAAAAATCTTCCGACTTCAACTGTATATGAAAGCATATAAATGTACTTTAAAAACAATAATTCCATTTGAATTTAATCCTTGTGCACTGTTCAAATTGACTACCCCTTTGTTGAGTTAGGGATGAAAACATCCACTGAATTAAATTGCTGTAAAAATGCATCAGATTAATAGTTTTTTCTTTTTCTTTTTTGCATAAATCTGTTAATCAACCTCATTCCTCATCAAAACTACTAGGTTTTAAAAAATACAGGATTTTAACTCTTTAATTGCCAAGTTCACAAATGATGTCACTGATTTGGTAAAAAAAAATACAAATTGACAGATTTTCAATATAAAGAGTAATTGTGGACTAGATTTGTTTTTAAACTTTTATCATAGTTTTAAACATGTGAATGATTTGTAACAACATTGGCTTTGATGCATTGTTAGATTTTAATTTTTTTCTGTCTAATTTACTGTTAGTGGCTGTTTTTGCCCCATTGGCTTCTATTATGACCACATTTGATGGTGCATAAATACACAGTCTTTGTTTTTGTTTGCTCCATGTAGTTCTGAGATGCATATTTTGATTTTCTCAGACATATCAAAGTAAGATTTTTTTTTCTGCACATATCTAAAGGCTTAATAGTGCCAACTGATGATCAACAGTGAAAATGACAAATGTTACTTCTTCCAAAGAGGGGAAAACAGATTTATGCAAATACAATTGGAAAAGAAAATATTTATCTGATGCATTTTTACAGCAGTTTTAATTCAATGGATGTTTTCATCCCTAACATAACAAAAGATAAGTAAATTTGTCTATTGTTGAGGATTTTAGTTTTAATTCAAAGAATTTTTGCAAAATATGTGTCAAAATGAGATTTGTCAGCAAAAATCATTCTGCTTGCTGAACCCAGAAAAAGTCATGGCCATGGTCATGGCCGTATGTTTTTAATCAAACCAATGCAGCCTTAATAGATAAGCATGAAAGACTTTACATGCAGTACATGTAAAAACATACTTGTATTTTCTTGTGAAACTTCTAGCAATGAAGCCATGCCCGTCTTGTCTTTCCTCATGCTTTCCTGTAATGAAAGATGTTAGCATAAATGTATTAAGGTGTCAATGATTGAATAAATTTTCCAAAATCTAACATCTGGCTTGCTTATTCTGTTTTGTAAACTAATTATATTGTGTCATTTAAGAGATTACATCAATTTAAATACCTATGATATTTCTATTTTAGTAATTAACATGTTTGTTAAATAATTAAAATGTGTCATAAAAGATTTGCACTTCTATAATTTGACAAGATGACTAAATAAACTAAATAAATTGGCACATTAAAATGTGTACTGTTGAAGTTTCCCCAGACGTTTTATTAAAAGATACTATTTAAGGGTAACAGTGCAGTTCCAAATCACCAATTAAATGTCGTTACAAGTCTTCTTTGCTACTATTTAATACACTATTTTTAACCCATTTGTACATAAAATTTTGCACATATAAACTATTTTATATGGTCACTTATGATTTAATTCTTTGAATCAATATAGCTGAGACTGATTTTGGTTGATTTTACTTAAATTATCTCTGAATGTACTCTGAATCATTTAACAAAAAAAAAAAAACAAAAAAAAAAAAAATATATATATATATATATATATATATATATATATATATATATATATATACAATCAGAGCAGTTTATATATATATATTTTTAACCATTTTAGGTCAACAATATTAGCCCCTTCAAGCAATATTTTTTCTTCCATTGGCTACAGAAACAAACATTGTTATACAATGACTTGCCTGATTACCCTAACTTGCCTAATAAACCTAGATAAGCCCTTTAAGCTTGAAAAATATCTAGTAACATAATACAAACTGTCATTATGACAGAGAAAAGAAATCAGTTATTAGCAATGAGTTATTAAAACTATTATGTTTATTCATTCTATGACTTTAAATGTATAATTCGGACATTTTATTTTTAACAAATGTAATTTGAAACACTTGCGATTAATATGTTTTCTATGTAAATAAGACCACTTTTGTATTTTTTTTATTTTATACAAACTCCATAATGGCACATTTCATCCTTGGCCAATATCCAGTTTAATTGCATAATTTACAGTTGATGATATTAAGAGAGATGATAAGTCAAAAAGCAAGATATTTAAAATACTTTAATAGAGAATTTTAGTTTCATATTTCAGGGGTTTCTACTCCCCTGCTACTTATTTTTCTTTATCATTTAATATTTTAGTTATTGTAGCCTATTTATTAATGGGAAATATGCACAGCTAGTGTTTTTCAGCCAATGATAACTTCCGGTGAAAGATTAATGTGACTATTTTCAATTTCAGAAGGTTGCTTTTACAGCATTTGTGTTGTAATGTAATTACAATACCTTCAGTTAAATAGACTTAAGCATACATTTAGTTGAATGCAGTGCTTCTTGTCTAGTCTGAGAGCCACTTTATGTAGTATATCTATCAGACATTGAAGATCACTGATTTTTGAAGAAATCAGACCTTAAAGGGCCATGACACCCCCTTCTTTCGGTTAAAGGGCCATGACACCCCCCTCTTTCGGTTAAAGAAGCTCCGCAAGCATCGGGCAGGAGTGGGCGTGGCCAGCAGGGGAGAAGGGGAGCGAATAACTGCTGTTGTCAGTTAGCTCACAAAATGAGACACAAAGAGGAGACGCATGAGTTTATAGTTTACAAAGTTAAAATGCAAAGAAATGAACAGTGATTTAATGCCCTGCTACATTTGTTATTCGTAATTTCATATACAGACAACCACAATTTATATCATTATAAAGATAAGTGTGTTCATGTAAACACTATAAATGAGGACTTCTCCCTCAATCCCCGTATTCAGCAGACTCAGTGCAGCAGGTCTCCTGACCTGTCTATTTTAACCATTAACTCTGCTGGTAATCTAGAGGATTTAGGCAAACACAGCAGCACGGCGATGTGTCTGAATGTAAACGAACTCCTGATAAAAGACAGCGTCCGCTTTTCTCTAATTCTCGTGCTGCTCTCCCGACAAAAATGCTAGCAGCACGCACACAGCTTTGCTGTATGACCGGCCCTGTCAAGATCGCGGGGGAAAACATGCAACAAACCCCGTGGATGATGGAAACAAACGCATATGAGCCTTCATGAACAGTTAAATACTGTGCTGTGGTTTCCGTGTCTCTCAGCTCGGGCTTGACACTGGCAGGTCTGGCAGGTCTCATGAATAATTAAGCAGCCGGCTCTTCTCATAGGATAAGAAAACTCCGCTATGAATAATAATGAGAAACCGACGCGTCATCATTGCACTTGCAGTTCTGCGCTACGTCGCCGATTTTGATCCCGCCCCAAAAATCATTTTAAACCCGGAAGCTGAAATTAGCTGAAAAAAGCTCAAAATTATCAAGTTTTTCCCACAATTAAAGCTGACAGGTGCTAACATTGTCTTAACTGATGCTCAACACACACACATCTGTTAATATAAAAAAAAAAGTTCTCCGGGGTGTCCTGAACCTTTAAATGAAGCAGTTTTATAATGGAAAGACAGTTCACCGGAAGAGCTAAGGCTGGCTGGCTGAAATTAAAAGTCCGTCAGCATATACCCCATTATGTAATTTAGTTATAATTAATAATGTGGATGGAAAGATTGTGAATGTAAATTGATTGTTATCTCAGTCTTTTGTGAAATGTTAAAAGTATTAATGCCTTTCTGTTATTGTTCAAGCATTGTTAATAATAATAAAAGTATCATTTAAATGAGCAAATGACATTGAAAACAATACTAATTGGATTTACTAAATACTTTAAGCTAAACAGTTGCAAGCAATTTATACAGGCTGAAGTTAAACAAATTGAAGTTGATAAGCTTAATTTGTTCAAATGCAGCCCATATAAATTGTTTGTAACCACTTAGGCTATCTTAAAAATGTTGTAAATCCAATTCACCATCATTTTCTTCAGTGTACCTTCTTTAACCGACCCTCTTTCATACCTGCAATTTCCAAAAAGCCATGTTGTATTTTGACGCTGATCTCCGCGGGAGCGAAGTGATTGACATCCAAACTAATTTTCCACCTGCACGTCTCAGCGGCCACTTCCGACACTCCTCCACTCAACTCCCGGTGCGGCTTCGAGAAGACGGCCGGTCCAGAGGCCTGGAGGAGCGGGGCGAGAAAACCAGAGCGCACATACCCGGGCCAGGACGACGTTCCCAGCCTCCTAAAGATGTCCTCCATCCAGCTGAGGTCTCGGGGCTCCAATAACGGAGGCATGCCGAAATGTTGGTTAAAGATTACACTGGGCCACCGGCAGCTCAGGGGGATCCAGGAAACATCTTGACAATATTGAGGTGATTTAGCATCCGCCATAGTGAGGGCGATTTATTTATTTTTTTGCTTTTGAAAGATTAAGAGAGAGAGATAGAGAAATAGTGTACAAAAAGAGATGCTGTAGAGATAAAAGCGAAGTCGAATGTGGCTGGTGGACATTGAGGAGTCTGCTTATATAGAGGCCTCGAGTTTTTAACACTTACCAAACACAAACATTATGCTAGCTGAAGAGAATGTAGGCATGAAGTGATGCCTAGGTGGTTCAATCTGCGGTGGAGGAACTCTTTGGGAGACGCTAATTAAGGATATTAATAGATCTAAAAGGGAAGCAACAAATAGCTGTTTAATGAGAATGGACTGATTGGGCTGCACAATATGTTGTTTCTGAGTCATTGGTATATGTACACATCTGCAATAGTCACATTGGAAGATATTTGTAATGTCTTGTGAAATCTTGTCATTTGAGTTTGTGGGAATTTGTTGACCAGGCAGTGCTGACAGGGGGCATTTTAGGGATGCACATTTTATTTGGCAAACGCAAACAGTATAGGAAAATCCAAACTCTGCTCTTCACTGCACATTATTCATTAACACCACATTAAAACACAGATTGCGTATTTCTTTAATTCACAAGAGTTTGTTTACTGTTGTGAATTGTATTATGGGAGCTTGATCTCTGCTCTGTCGACTTTTAATGTTGAAAATTCAACTCTACAGTTTAACAAAGGGACTTTTATTGACAATTAGCTTGTTTGAAATATTTTGATGTATAGGAAATAATATGCAGAGAAACAAGTCTGTAAAATAACAGAAATCTAGATGGTGATTAGTGTTTGTACTGAGACCCGAAAAAAAAAATTCTTCTTTTTTTCTGTGATATCCTACATCCTCTGGGTTAAAAAGAAATTCTACAATTTAGAGTTTTTACATTTTGTTTTTGTTTTTAATTTTACAGCATGTCCAGTGTAGTGGACTACAGGACCATTTTAGTTTGAAACGATCGCCACTCAGACAACAAAACTGTACAGGAGATGGCTGTAAAAGGATATTAATCTAATATTAGTGTAACAAAAACAAAACAAAAGACATTTTTTCCTCTTGTATTGAAATTCCTGAAACAGTTTAGTCTGAAAGAGAGCTGAACTTAAAAAAAATAAAATAATTTTAATCCAAAACAAATTTAATATAAAAGTGATTTAAATATTATTTTCATTCTCTAATTGTCAGACTCTAAATCAGAATCTCCCTCAACTATCTTATAAAGAATCCTCTCTGCTTCAGTTCTGCCCCCTACAACAGTCATTAATTACATTAAGATGGTCCTGGTGTCCACTATAGTGGATATTTTAAAAAGGATGATATTTTGAAACACAAACAAGTTAACAGCTTTGAAAGCTAAATTTATTGTCCTGACACTTTAATAAACAAATATAAATTTGATAATAAAATAAAATAAAAAATAAAAACATTTAAAATGCTCAATTTAACATGCTTCTCTCTTTCCCATAAAATGTGCTTTTTTTGTATGTCTGCAATTTTGGATGCAGTGTAAGAAGTCGTTCCTAGCATGCCAGCCAATCAAATGACTTATCACTAGAAAGCCCAGGATGTCCTCTGAAGAAGCTCAAAAAATTCCAAAAATATTCATGAAAACGCAATGTCCACTACAGAGGAAACAAGTCAATGGGTGGAGTTTTAGGAGGATATACAACACCCTTGCAGGCACAGGATGTCAACATGACGTCATATTGACGTTGTACCCCAACTTTGGATTTTGTTTGGAAATTAGAATCTGGTTGATGTCAGAACTTAAAAATCAACCTAAAATCAACCAAATATCAACGTCTTATCATGTTATACATTACATTGTGTTGACGTTATTACTATGACTTCTTTTAGACGTTAGATTTTAGTCACTTTCTAACACAACCAAATATCAATGTAATTTGTCGTTGTTATTGGACATCAAAATACTGTTGTCTTTAGATGCTGGCTACATTAAATTTAAATGTTGTTGGAAGAAAGATCAAGGTCCCATCATGCAGTTGAAATCATAGATAAATGTGGAAAAATAAAAACACGAATCTCAAAATATGGGAAACTGCTAATTTACATGTTGGTGTGGGTTTCCTCCGGGTGCTCCAGCTTCCCCCACTGTCCAAAGACATGCGCTATAGGTGAATTGGATGAACTACATTGGCCGTAGTGTATGGGTGTGTGTGAATATGAGAATGTATAGGTATTTCCCAATACTGGGTTGCAGCTGGAAGGGCATCAACTGTGTCAATCAAATGCCTAAATAGTTAGTGGTTCATTCCACTGTTGCAACCCTTATAATTAAGGGACTAGGCCGAAGAAAAATGAATAAATTAAAGTCTAATTTGAGCCATTTGTTTATTTTAATAGTAAAAAGCTACAATAGGTTTCCCATATAATACATCAACTAAAGGACAGAATATATATATATATATATATATATATATATATATATATATATATATATATATATATATATATATATATATATATATATATATATATATATTATAACAGGATTATATGATTACAGCTTTACCTAAGATTAACTTTTTTTTACCCACTTGTCACAATAAGATACAAATATGAATTTGAAAAAGTTTATTAAAATTAAAAAATTAATCAAAGGGCAGTTACTGTATTTTACCACTTTTACAAGATGTAAAAGAAGTCTTTGGTGTCTTCAGAATGTGTCTGTAAAGTTTCAGCTCAACATATCCATCAGATTATTTATTATAGCCTCCAAATCTGCCCATTTTGGTGTCTGAGTACATTGTAGCTGTTTTTGTAGCCTTTGGCTTTGAATGCAAATAAGCTGCTTCTACCCGCCTACTTTTCTCACATGCGTCTGCTTCTCATCATGCATTTCATCAGATACAGCCGTCAGTGATAGAGATAGACTTGGATAAAACTGAAACACAGCTCAGTAATTAAAATATCAAGTAAGTTTATTTGATGTAGTTGGGGTGGAGTTTATTCAAGCCTTTCTGAAAAGATGAGTCACACACAAATGCTGTTTGCAGTACACGCACACACACAGACATATTAGCATTTACTGACACCAAGTGGCCTAGGTGATTATTGTGGTTAAGAATACGTAGTAATTTTTTATTACAAACATGCTCCGTTTCAAACACATTTTAAACTTTAAAAAAATCACAGAGAGTTGTGGCAAATATTTTAATCTCAGTTCATTTGCAAAAAAAGGTCTGTGTACGTGTATACATATTATAGAAACATGGTGCCTGTCAATCAGTTCGGTGGGCGGGGAAAACCATACTTCACATTGCAGTGGACCTCAGAATCACTGGGATTTGGATCCTATTTTAACATCAGGAAATTTAAAAAAAGAGACTTGTTGGGTTTTTATTACTATGCTTATGACTATGACTATTAATATTATGACAGTGGACACACTAAACATACACACTATACAGGCAGTTCTGCCCAAACAGCTTACAAGAGCTGATTTTCATCATATGTGACCTTTAAAAAACATTTATAATTAAATGAGTTAACTGTGTTTAATTCATATTCATATGATGAAGTCTATGTAGTGGTATTTTACATGTTGTTATTCAATGTCTGCACCTGAATACTGATAAAATAATACTGTTTTATATCAAAAATACCATAAAATAACAGTATTGTGCAGCCGTAGACTGAAGTCCCTGGTTAGACCCTGACGGGCAGAAAAGGTTTTATTGAACTGATCCTTAATGATGTTGTAGGAACTATTAAAGCGTTGAGGTGTCTATATAGAGGCTGTGAAGGCGTCTAAGTGCTTGTTAACTTTATTTCCTGGAATCAGAATGAGAAAGTGCACAGGGGACCTTTCTTTAATGGGCCCTGCGCAGTCGACTCACCCTTATTAATCTTAGTGCCGTATTGCTGACTGCACAATTATATTTGCTCAACACTTTATGCTTCTTTCGGGGGCTGTTTAATATTCTCGACTATCCAAGTTTGTGCATTGTGTGTATAATATAGTTTAGAAAATATGTAATAGGATATTATTTCGCTTAAGATGCTTGTTATTTAAAAGCTATACACTCTATGGCTTGTGTGCAGAATCTGTGACGCACAACGCTGCGCTAATAATCCAGCCAGCATGGCTTCAAATGCTGTGGTGTTGACAGGTTCAGACTGCTTTTTAAATTGTCTTGTTACCAGTGGAAACCAAACGGCCAACATTAGGCTGGCATTTCACTGCAAGGTTAAAGACTTTAGGTTGAAGATTGCTGCAGCTTTTATGTGTCTGAACTAATCAAAACTATATTAAAACGGTTCATGCTTTATTTTAATGTACAGTTCATGCTATTAACAACACATTTATTATGACTGTTAGATTAATAAACTATTAATAGTTAGTAGGTTTAGGTATTGGGTAAGATTAGGGATGTCAAATAAGAGCATACTTTACATGTCAGGTTCTGTGTCGTGTTCCAGTATTTCTGTGTTTGTGTTATGTGACTTCCCAGTCTGTTCCATGTGCTCCTGTTTTTTTCCATGTGCTTCTGTTGTGATCATGTGCTCTTTTGTTCTGTTTTACCGCCACTAGTCAGTTTCACATGTTCCTCCCCTGTTTTGTTATCAGTTCAATTATGTCCTGTTTATTTATATCCCTGTGTTTAGTTAGTCCATTGTCTGCTCTCAAACATCATTCCTGATCGTTATTCTGATGTTATATGTCATTTTAGTAGTAAGTTTCTTGTAAATACAAGTTTTAATAATTCCTGCGACCCAGAATGTTGGTGAGAGAGACTTTACAACATTACAAGTGCTAATAAACCATTAATATTCTAATAATAGACAGGCAATTAACCAGTAGTAAATAGTGTGAATTGTTATTAAACTAAAGTGTAACACTTTTTTTTATCACCATTCATCAGGATGTTTTACACAAAAGATAATATTGTGAATTATTCAACCCAGGCTCATACTGAAAACGTACCCCTATATACATTCCTGGAGAGTGCCAAATACTTCCCAGGAGAATTGTTTTAGTTTTTGCGAATCCACCAGAGGCCTGTGTATGCTTTTTCAGATCTCAAATTTACCTCACCAGTGCCATTTGGGCCTGCTTTTCTCGAGTAAATCTACCAGAGGCTGCTGTCGACTGACTGACTGAATGACTGACTGACTAACTGATCGACTGACCCACTATGCTCCTTCTCTAAACCCAACCAACAGTTTCAAAAGCAATCCAAAAAAGTAAAGTCTGCGACTGATTTTTACCACGTTTTCAGATTTTACCACATTTTCATCTGTTATTTACTTGTTTATTTTATTTTTTGGGCTTCTGTTTTCATCTTAAACCATTCTTTGCCGGACTCGTGGAATTTTAAGTCCACTGACATACGTGGCGCCGTCCACACAGAGGTAAGCAGTCAGCTGGTAAGCATGAAAAGGAACGGCGTCATACCGCCCTGTAGCATTCGTTTTAAAAACTGTTCTTCTGGCTACACAATTTGAGATCTCCAAAAATGTATATGGGCTACGTTTTCAGAATGGGCCTATGCTGGAAATGTGATTTTTGTAAAATATGATGGTTTCTATTTTAGTATTGTAATATATTATTATATTTTACAATATCATTACTACACTTGCAGTGTCACAGGATTCTACTTATGGAACATGGTTAATTTAATGCTAAAAAAGGGGTTTTAAAGTCTGCAAATACAAATTTTAAACAGGCAATAATATATCATACAAAAATGACTAAATTTCATACAGGAATAACAGCGCAGTCTGTGCATTAGAATAATCCTTTTTTTTTACTTTCCTTGGCGATGACGTAATGATGACGTATTTATTTTTAGCTAGGTAAGGCTTAAATAAAAATGGTGTTTTCGAATGAAGATGAGAGTTTGATCAAAGTTTTCTGAGAACTGAAATGCTGTAGTGCTTCACGTTTTTTTTTTTAATGAATTTCTGATTGAATTACTTGTTGGTGAAAATTGATGGCACTGGATCAGTATGTCGTGTGGCAGGGAGTGGTCATCCACGCACTGCCCATACTGTTGAAAATATCACAGCTGTCAAAGACATGGTACTGAGCCAAGAAGACGCAGAAGAAGAAGGTAATGCTGTGATTTAAATCAGGTGAGGTGGAAAACATACATAATTACATATCATATAATTTGATCTATTTGCCATCTAATTACAAAATATAATTTAAGTTGAAGGTATTTTGACGAAATTCTGACAGAATTTATTTTGCTTGGATTTTTTTTTTTTGACATTCAATACAGATAAATTAGCTTAACTTAAAATATTACATTGTGATAACTAATTGATGCAATCATTTTTTCAGTGTATATTATTACTGAGTAATATCAGAAAATGTCTTGTAAATTTAACACATTCTTTCTAAATAAACCTTTATCTAAAAAAAAGACACTCTCAAAAGTTTTGAAAGGTGGTGCATCTGAATTTAAATGTAGTGTACTTTAAAATGTTTTTTTTTATTTGTTACTCAAACAGTGAAGATGGCAGTACAGAGAGACGTCTCTTTTTCTTTCAGGATTCTGGATCATGTGTGGTTGGCAGGCCGTATAAATGTGAGATGTTTTGGGGGTGATTTGACCGCAGACAGGAGCCACTGACCCGTGGAATCTACAGTTCAGTCAGAAGAAGCTGCGCTGAAGGATGTGCTGGAGGAGACACTTCACCTGAAACCAGAGAAACTCATCATGAATGATCTGAGACAAGAAGACAAGGTAGTAAAATCTCTGCAAGACATCACAAGAATATTAATAAGAGCTGTTTAATGACGTTTCATTCCAGAGAGCGTGATATATATGAATATTAATTTGTGTAGTGTGTGTTTTATTTTGTTTCTGAATAATGTGGTTATTAAAGGGATATCATTCATACATTCATTCATTTTCTTTTCGGCTTAGTCCCTTTATTTTTGAGGGGTCTACACAGCGGAGTGAACTGCCAACTTATCCAGCATATGTTTTATGCAGTGAAACCCGGTACTGGGAAACACCCACACTTGCATTCACAGTCATACGCTACAGCCAATTTAGCTTATTCAATTCACATATAGCGCATGTCTTTGGACTGTGGGAAAAGCACATTTTCATCTGTTTTTTACTTGTTTATTTTATTTTTTGGGCTTCTGTTTTCATCTTAAACCATTCTTTGCCGGACTCGTGGAATTTTAAGTCCACTGACATACGTGGCGCCGTCCACACAGAGGTAAGCAGTCAGCTGGTAAGCATGAAAAGGAACGGCGTCATACCGCCCTGTAGCATTCGTTTTAAAAACTGTTCTTCTGGCTACACAATTTGAGATCTCCAAAAATGTATATGGGCTACGTTTTCAGAATGGGCCTATGCTGGAAATGTGATTTTTGTAAAATATGATGGTTTCTATTTTAGTATTGTAATATATTATTATATTTTACAATATCATTACTACACTTGCAGTGTCACAGGATTCTACTTATGGAACATGGTTAATTTAATGCTAAAAAAGGGGTTTTAAAGTCTGCAAATACAAATTTTAAACAGGCAATAATATATCATACAAAAATGACTAAATTTCATACAGGAATAACAGCGCAGTCTGTGCATTAGAATAATCCTTTTTTTTTACTTTCCTTGGCGATGACGTAATGATGACGTATTTATTTTTAGCTAGGTAAGGCTTAAATAAAAATGGTGTTTTCGAATGAAGATGAGAGTTTGATCAAAGTTTTCTGAGAACTGAAATGCTGTAGTGCTTCACGTTTTTTTTTTTAATGAATTTCTGATTGAATTACTTGTTGGTGAAAATTGATGGCACTGGATCAGTATGTCGTGTGGCAGGGAGTGGTCATCCACGCACTGCCCATACTGTTGAAAATATCACAGCTGTCAAAGACATGGTACTGAGCCAAGAAGACGCAGAAGAAGAAGGTAATGCTGTGATTTAAATCAGGTGAGGTGGAAAACATACATAATTACATATCATATAATTTGATCTATTTGCCATCTAATTACAAAATATAATTTAAGTTGAAGGTATTTTGACGAAATTCTGACAGAATTTATTTTGCTTGGATTTTTTTTTTTTGACATTCAATACAGATAAATTAGCTTAACTTAAAATATTACATTGTGATAACTAATTGATGCAATCATTTTTTCAGTGTATATTATTACTGAGTAATATCAGAAAATGTCTTGTAAATTTAACACATTCTTTCTAAATAAACCTTTATCTAAAAAAAAGACACTCTCAAAAGTTTTGAAAGGTGGTGCATCTGAATTTAAATGTAGTGTACTTTAAAATGTTTTTTTTTATTTGTTACTCAAACAGTGAAGATGGCAGTACAGAGAGACGTCTCTTTTTCTTTCAGGATTCTGGATCATGTGTGGTTGGCAGGCCGTATAAATGTGAGATGTTTTGGGGGTGATTTGACCGCAGACAGGAGCCACTGACCCGTGGAATCTACAGTTCAGTCAGAAGAAGCTGCGCTGAAGGATGTGCTGGAGGAGACACTTCACCTGAAACCAGAGAAACTCATCATGAATGATCTGAGACAAGAAGACAAGGTAGTAAAATCTCTGCAAGACATCACAAGAATATTAATAAGAGCTGTTTAATGACGTTTCATTCCAGAGAGCGTGATATATATGAATATTAATTTGTGTAGTGTGTGTTTTATTTTGTTTCTGAATAATGTGGTTATTAAAGGGATATCATTCATACATTCATTCATTTTCTTTTCGGCTTAGTCCCTTTATTTTTGAGGGGTCTACACAGCGGAGTGAACTGCCAACTTATCCAGCATATGTTTTATGCAGTGAAACCCGGTACTGGGAAACACCCACACTTGCATTCACAGTCATACGCTACAGCCAATTTAGCTTATTCAATTCACATATAGCGCATGTCTTTGGACTGTGGGAAAAGCAGATATCTTCTTTTGTGTTCAGCAGAAATAAAGAAACTCAAACAGGGTTGAGACAAGTGAGGTGTGAGTAAATGATAACGTAATTTCCAGTTTTGAGTGAACTATCCCTTTAATTTTATTATTGAAACATGCTAAACGGCTCTCTTTATAGTCAGGTTTGCATAGTGAATTAATTAAAGCTAACAAACAAGCATGTGTGTTGTTGAGCTTTAACCAAGTCATGGATGAATTTAGATATGTTTGATTGGATACGCAGCCTTTGACCTGAACAACAAATGACAGCGGAAGCATTTCCTCCTCCCATTTGGAAGTTAATCTGATTTACTTTGTAATTTATTTTTCAATCATATCTTTGCTCAATTAAATGGTCAATTAAATTTGTCCCTGCTTTTGAAACACTTTGTTTTGTCCAGGCCAATTAGAGAACAACTACTGTACATTAACCCTGGAAAGCCCAATCAATATAATGAATAGTAAGTTGAGAGAGAGAGAGAGAGAGAGAGAGAGAGTGAGAGTGAGTGTGTACCTGTATATGTGGTTTACGAGGACATGACATTTTATAATGACCTGGGTATGGTGTAGTTAAGGCCTCTCACAATAAATAATATATTGACTTATGGTGCAATATATGGACATGACCTCAATAATCTTTGGTCACTTAATATGAATCATACATCATGTTTCAAAAGGATATCTTCAACATTTTAGCAGATTGCACAGCATCTGTCATTTAATCTAATCTCCACTGGAGTTATCATCAAAATGATCCAATAGGTGTGTAGACCAAAACATTTACACTTAAACGAAACGTTTGTCTTTTTATTTCTTCAGTAAACTGCTTGTCAATTAACCTCCCGGATGTTTTTGGTTGCTTTTCTTCAGTCATTTCACTCTTTTGGTTCTCCATAATTAAATGTTTACGGCTAATCATCAGTTTAGGGTTAAACATGTATTTTTTCAGTATTTTTCTTTAGGTGAAGACAGACAAATTACTTTTGAAATAGTTTTCCCCCCTTTCACTTCAACCTTCTTTTTAAAGACTCAACTACCTTTGTTTTTGACTCTGATGTGATTAGCGTGGACTTCTCGTCTGATGGCACACTGTTCAAACTCTCCTCACCTCTGTAGGCCATACACATCTGTCTCGATCCCTGGCCCAAAGTACTCCAATTACTCTTAATGGACATGGATACGGAGTGAATTAATGACACTGACAGCATCACCTGTGATAAGGGCATCACCCTTCCCCACTTTGCACTCCGTTTCTCTTGTGCTGAGACAGTCTGTTCCGTAGAGGCTTGTAGACATGGCAAGTGAAAGATGCTCTCTGGTCCTGCTGAGGAGTTCAGCAAGGCTCTGTGTTTCTCCCAGTGGTTTTACTTAACCGTAGATATAATGAATAAGACACAGAACCTGTCATCTGCAACACAATTACACCTGCACTGAAATAATAACAAAAAAGTTTTATTATTTTATTATTTTTACTTTCTGAAAGCTTTTCTTTACTTGCTCATTTACTCAACTCCAAGTGGTTTGAAACTTTTATAAGCTTCTGTTAAACATAAAAGAAGATATTTTGAAGAATGTTGAAAACCAGTATGGCCACTGACATTCAAAAGTACTACTGAAGTCAGTAGTTACTAGTGGAGGAAAGAGTACTGAAAAACCATAGAGTAAAAGTAGAGTGAAAGTATCTGTTGTTAATATCACTCAGGGTGCTTTTACACCTGTGGATCGATTCTCTTGTTACGAATCAGGGATTTAAATTGTTACATTATTGCTCTTTGTACTTGGTGCGGTTCGCTTTACATAGCAAAGTTTCTAAAAGGACCAGAAGAGCTAAAAGAAGTCACATGCGAGTAAACTCTCCTCACATTGGTCAGAGTTTCAGAGTTCATTTTGTTCATTTTCATTCAGTCCCGCTCAGCTGTCATGCGTCCTTATATTAATTTATGATGATAAGCAATAAGCCAAAAGCTGCACTTTCATTTGGAATGGTGATGCCCTCAGACATTGTCTATAAATATAAATCAGAGATAAGACTTTCTCATACATAGCAGTTGGCTTATATGCATTACAGGCTTTACAAAATAGAGAGAAATAACATATAAACTAAGACTGCTGTTCGTCAATTTTCCTAACGAATAAATGCCTCTCATTAATAGTTCTGCATGCTTTCACTTTTGTATTAAACAAGCAACGCACATTAACAGGTAGGAATGACATCCCGCTCTACTCATAATTCTCTTTTCATATAGCCGTATAAATGCCGATGACATATCCATGATACACTGTGAGATAGTCGGGCTTAGATCATATCGCTTTCTCACTACAATCAATCAGCTCCAGAGTTCGTTTTAATGGAGTCGAGACCACCTCATTCACGCGATCACGGACCGATTGTTTTGGCGTGGATCCGAGCGTGATTGCTGGATTCACATATGTCAAACGTACCCCGCTAACTGTGGAAACAAAAGTCTAGGTGTGAAAGCACCCTTAAAGTATGAGTAAAAAGTAGCGCTTTCAAAAGTACTCAAGAGTAGTGAATGGTCAGTAGTGAGTATTATGCTTTAAAAAGCTGGTGCATATACAGGACATGGAATTTGTGGATATGTGTAAACGTAACATTCTGTAGGGCATTTGGTTATTCCCAGCAGGCACACAACATCATAAGATACTAATATTAGGTTAGATTCAATGTCTAGCCAGCGTCTAAGGACAAAATTATTTTGATGTTCAATAATGACGTCGAATGACGTTGAAATTTAAAAGAGGAAAGATGTGGAACAATTAAAGGCAAATTATGTAAATGATGAAAGAATTCTTAGATTTGGGTGAATTATCCCTTTAAACAGTTACATAATCCAAGCTGATCTGCAGAGTCTAATACAACTCAGGAACGTCCAGTATCAAACGAATGCCAGAGTGGTGAGCTTTGCATTTATTAGCATTTATATTTTTAGACCTGTACAGGAAGTCTCTTTTTGTGTGTTCTCAGTATTTAAAGGGACATGACGAGGACTGTTATTAGATAGCATTTCAGTGCAACCCTAGAAATGTTGTTATATGATTGCAAGTAGTGCTTCCACTGCATTTCTTATATCTATTGTGCATTTGTAACACATTCTCTTATACTGTTCTCCCAAATGATCTGTTTAGCACTATAGTTTAGTTTAGTTTAAACTTTGTCAGTTCTGCTTGACACAGAAAGGAAATTTGTCTTCAACACTGGATTTAAGACAACAATTACAAACACACAACAACCACACAATAACAGCATTCATCAAGACAAAAAAAAACACAAGTTAAAAGTTTAAAAACAAATTAGCCCCATACAAAATACTGCAGATCATTCTTGGCAACCACCTCATTCACTTCAAACATTGATCCTATTTAAAGAAACAACTGCCATTGGGATAAATGACTTCTTATAAGCATTTCTTTGTGCTTTAGGAATTTTAAACCTGCGTCCTGATGATAACAATTCAAATGCTGAGTGAAGGGGAGGGGTATTATCTTTAAAAATCAAAACTGCTGTATTTTTTCATAAAGGAGTCAAATAAAATCTGCAATGAATGTTGTTTATGACCAGTTATCTTATTTGCCTGATTGATAATTTGCGTTAATTTCTTCTTCTGTTTAAGTGTTGTGTTACCAAACCATGAAACAATATTATATGTTAGAACACTCTCTATCAATGATCTTTATCCCATGTTTAAAGTCTGTGTACTTACATTAAAACTTCTCAACTTGCGGAGGAGATGGAGTCGCTGACTTGCTTTCTTATGAACCGCCTCTACAATTAAAATTCAGTTTATTGTCAATAATTGTGCCTAAATACTTAATAATATAATAATGATAATATAGTTGCATAATCTTTGTTTTAAACATACATTTTACTGGTAGACGTTTCTCTTTGCATTGATGCTTTAATGTTTTTTCAAGTGAAAAACGTTTTATGGTAAATTCATTGACATTGATTACAACATACAACATTACCTCACAGCAAAAAGGTCACTGGTTTGAGTCCCAGCTGGGCCAGTTGGCATTTCTGTGGGGAGTTTGCAAGTTCACCTCATGTTCACGTGCTACAGACCAAAGATGTGCTATAGGTGAATTGAATGGAAAAAAAAAATATTTGAATTGTGTATGTGTGTAAATGTGATAGTGTATGGGTGTTTCTCAGTACTAGGTTGCAGCTGGAAGGGCATCTGCTGCATAAAACATATACTGCGATAGTTGGCGGTTCATTCCGCTCTGGTGACCTCTAAAATAAAGATTAATCCAAAGGAAAATGAATGAATGAATGAATGAATGAATGAATGAATGAATGAATGAAACTCAAAAGTCAAACCAGGGATATTCCAATACATATTTTAATGAATGCCCTATAATGGGTGAGGTGTCCTGCATAGTTTAGCTCCAACACTAATCAAACACACATGAACATGCTAATTAGTGTCTTCAGGATCACTACAAAATCTATAAGTAGGTGTGTTTGATTAGAGCTGGAGCTAAACTGTGCACACGGGCCTTCCAGGATCGAGTTTGCCCACCCATGCCCTATAATGATTAAGGTAAAACTCTAAACTAGTAAGAGGTGGCAAGACACTGTTCTTGTCATTGAATCATTCATTCTATCAGTTTTTTTTAAACAGCTGATTGATTCAGAAATTAAAAAAGCTAGGGCAGGCTGTGTCTAAAATTGGCCCTTATAGCCTTAAACAGATATTTGAAGTGGTCTTCAAAGTCTAATGCTAAAATCTTAGTGCAAAGTATCAAGTATTCAATCACATAATGCAGATTCAGTGGCTTAAGAGTACTGTGAATGCACTGTGAGGGTCATGCTGAATGAACTGACGCAGCAAGAAAATATTAGGATTACAACAACAGCAACCACTTTGCAACGTCTCTGTGCCATTTTATAAAAGCGAGCACAAAGTACAGTATGCACAAATACATATATGCATTCTGGCACACTCAGTGAATACACACACTCAAACATGGTTAAAGCTACTGTATAAGTGATACATCTGCATCAATAAGGTGTTATATTAGTCACTCTGTACAACAATTATTAATGTTTTTGCAATAATGTAAAGGCAAGGTGTAGACATTGAAGCGATAGTTCACTCACAAATTAAAATTCTGTTGTCATATACTCTCCCTCTGCTTGTTCCAAAACTGATTTTTTCTTCAATTTAACACAAAAAAGACATTTTAAACAATGTTGAAATCTGGTAGTTATTGACTACTATTTACCAATAAATCCATTTTCTACTATGGATGTCAATGGCTTAATTGTTTCCAACCTTCTTCAATATATAAGACAGACTCTCTCCTCTCCGTATGCACCGGACACTTTATCAACACTTCATGATACTAGAAAATAATGTGCAATTCTTAGTGTTCTCACACAGGTGGGGAGGGTTTGACAAACCACCTATACTGTAGGACACACACTCTCTTTCTCTCTATATGCACCAGACACCTTCTTATGAGCATCCCATGCTACTTGGAAAACATTATGAAATTGTGAGTGAGCTCTGCATAGGTGAGTGGGCTTGACAAATTAACTGTAAGAGACTTTGTTGAGTCTTTTCTGAAATTGTATGCTATTTATTATCAGCCTTTTTAAGTGTTCTTTTCTTTTTCTTTTCAGGTGAATCTCATATTGCCTATAATATTGCCAACCCGGGCTCATTCTGAAAACGTACTGCTACATACATTTTTGAAGAGCTGCAAAAACGTCCCAGGCAGGCCCGAGCAAGTGCTTGCTGAGAGGGGCACATGCACATGCTACAAAGAATACTTCATCGGCCATTTGTTAAAGGAAGGATCAGTAAAGAGTTCTGATGGATATGTCAGGACATGGATCAGTTTCTTCCTCCATTTCTCAAGTGTAAGTACGTGCAATTAAAGTTGTTGCCTCGTTTTACTCTAGCTTGCAAATGTATTTAGTTGTGATTTGTTACTTATAACCGCGTGTACTGTTTCAGGTTAACTAGCTATATTCTCATATCGCGTGCAAAGCCACGTTAAAAACGCGACGCTTGTCGCTTTGATTTTGATTAGGAGGGTAATGTGTGTGTGTGTGTGCGGGTTTTTCTGTGTCAGAGGGCGGGGCTGCAGGTTTCAAATCTCCCGGGTTTGCACCTGCACGTGAATAACTTGCTTTTGTTATTACGTCATGGCGAAACACCTAATGACTCGTTATCAAGGCGACTCGTTTGAAGCACTACGAGTCGACTCTTTTATAGATGAATCAACAGTTTTAAACACTTTACACTTACAGATTTAAGCCTTAGGTCGATATTTCACTTCACTTAGAGCTGTGTCACACTACATGGAAGGGCATTTTCAAAAACCCATAATATGGGCTATTTAAGGTCTGGACTCTGTGGAGGCCATTTCATAACTGTCTTTGCTTCATCAGCTGTTAGATTACCACATTACTGCTACAATAGCAGTGCGTTTGAGATCATTATCATGCTAAAAAATAAAACTATTACAAGTTGGGTACTTTCCAGTAGGAATTACATGAGAAATTAAAACCTGCCCTTACTTTTCAGCATTAAAAATCCCATCAATTCAGGCACTATTGACAAAAACTCTGGCAGAAATGCAGATCAAGCCAATACAGAAACTATTTTTCATTCATTCTTACATCTTTCTCTAACTCTTTCTTTCATATAAAACAATTAGACCCAAAACATCCAACTAGGACCTGTGTTTTCTGAGTTGTATTTTAATAAAGAAAATGAGAAGTAATATATAATGTCATTTGATAAGGATTATTATTAGAAAGCATGCAGAGGGTAACTCTGGGATTGTTGTTATATTGATTGTAAGTAGTAACACAGCTGCTGTCATGATATTTCCACTGTGCTTTTTTCAAACAAGTGCTCTTAAAGTATCCTTCCAGATGGTCTGTTTAGCATTCTAGTTGCATAATCGCTGTTGTACACATTCCTTTTGCGATGAAACAGAGTAGCACGAGGCTTCTCCAAGGATAGACTATACAAATGTCCTTTGTGCTCCTGTGGTGTGCTTTTTATTTGCCACCTGTGTGCTCATTTCTCTGAGGCATTGAAGCGAATGTAGGCATGCTTGTATCTGCTCGAGTAGTATTTTGATGTGTTCTAGAGGACGTTTTGATAGATGGTGTTTTTTGTTAAGATATAAACTCTTTCAAGTTTTAAGTATTCCTCTAATAGTGTAGCATCAGAGAAGCCGGCAGTTTGGTAGTACACAAGCTGAAGCTACTTGTAAATAAAGGGAATTCAACTATAGTAAAGCGACTCTTTTTAATAACACAACTAAGAGGATGGGATCATTAGAAATGTTTATCTGTCAGGTGCTTTTAAAATATGAAAGAAGAGATAAATCTTCTCAAGTGGGTTTTTCTAGCACAACATCAATAAACACCGTCAAACAGTGTTGAACAACAGCACTAATGCTTTGAATCAGCTTCAATATATATAATTACATGAACTTTTCAGCATTTTTTCAACTTAATTAATTGTATGCGTCATATTTTATGTACAGTATAAGTCTTATATTTATGAATGGGGTATATGCTTACGGACTTAATTTCAACCAGTTAGCCTCAGCACTTCTGGTGAGCTTTCAACAATCTTTCAATCGTCTTTGTTGATCTTTCAACAAAATTGCCATGTTTGAGGTCTGATTTCTTTAAAAATCAGTGATCTTCACTGGCTGATATATGATATAAAGTGGATCTCAGACCGGACAAGAATCACTGCATTAAATTAAATTCCCTCCTGCCATGTCTTTAAAATATGACAGGTTATTTTACCTCCGTATTTTCAATGGAGTTTCGGAGCTTGCCTGCTTATCCTGACGACGATAGCTTTACACATTTTGTCTTTCATCTTGTTTTACGCTTGAAACAACTAAATGAATGCTTAAGTCTATTTAACTGAAAGTATTGTTAATACTTTACAACATTGATGCTGTAAAGTAAACCTTATGAAACTGAAAATAGTCACATTAAACTTTCACTGGAAGTTTATCGTTGGCTGAAAAACACTAGCTGTGCATATACCCCATTAAACATACACAGTTGACAACTAATTATTATCCATCCTATGAAAATTAAATGTTTTTCAAATAATTCCTAAGTACTTTTTAATGGACATTTAAAAAAATAATAAGTTTGATAACTAATATCTAACAACTAATTTCTTTTCCATGATGACAGTAATATTTTGCTGGTTATTTTTCAAGACACTCAGCTTAAAGTGTAATTTAAAGATTTAATTAGGTTAACTAGGCAAGTTTGAATCTTTAGGCAAGTTATTGGACAACAGTGGTTTGTTCTGTATTCACTGTAAAAAAATATATATATTTTAATTAGCAGTTACTGTATTTTGTAAATCATAAGTGATATACTGTTGTAAATTGCATTGTGGGACCCTGATCTTCTCTGTCGACTTTTGATGTTGAAAATTCAACTCTGCAGATTTACAAAGTGACTTTTTATTGACATTTTAATTGTTTGAAAAAGCATAATGTAAGAAATAATTTTTAGAGAAATTAGTCTGTAAAATAACAGAAAATGTACTGGGAGTTTATCACTTGGGAAATATTTGAAAAAGAATACAAAAAAAATGACAGGAGAGCTTATAATTTTAACTTGATTCAGTGATTATAATAAGACAGACACACTTCTGCCTGTTATCAAATCAGCTCAAGACAAAATGAATAGACAAAAACAATACAAAACTTGTTTGTTTGTTTGCTTTATTTATATAGCACATTTAAAAACAACAGATGTTGACCAAAGTGCTTTACAAATTAACAATAATAATAATAATAAGGCAAGTCGTTGTATAATGATGGTTTGTTCAATAGACATTAAAAGAAAAAAATATTGCTTAAGGGGCTAATAATATTGACTCTAAAAATAATATTATTTTTTAAAATAAAAACTTTTTTATTTTAGCTAAAATAAAAGAAATAAGACTTTCTCCTGAAGAAAAAAACATTATAGGAAATATTCTGAAAATTCCTTGCTCTGTTAAGCATAATTTTGAAAATATTTGCAAAAGAAAGAAAAATCACAGGAGGGCTAATAATTTTATTCAATTGTACATCTAATGTATATATATATATATATATATATATATATATATATATATATATATATATATATATGTGTGTGTGTGTGTGTGTGTGTGTGTGTGTGTGTGTGTGTGTGTGTGTGTGTGTGTGTGTGTGTGTGTGTGTGTGTGTGTGTGTGTGTGTGTGTGTTTATATATGTATGTGTGTATGTATGTATGTATGTATGTATGTATATATATATATATATATATATATATATATATATATATATATATATATATATATATATGTGTGTGTGTGTATATATTTTTATTTAAAAGGTGTATATATATATGTGTATATATATATATATATTTATATTTAAAAGGTTTCAAGTATTGCTGTCAAGTTAAAAAAAACAGCAGGTGACAAATCTCTGTCATTGTTGAATCGTTTATTTGATTAGTTCTTCGAAACAGCTTATGCAGGCTTTAAAGAAGCAAAAACATCTCATGCTAACCTTTTCTTCACCTTATAAACATGAATACACAAATGCGCTTTTAGTCTCCAGTTTTACAGGCTTGCTCTATTGACCGAAGGAATGAAAAGCAGCGTTTTACAAGCTGGTTTTTATTCTGATCGAAGCAATCATGAGCTTCAGTCTGGTGCACATTTTCACAGTAAATGTAAATGATAAAGTCACACTGGAGAGCTCTGGAATTGTTTATTTGATCAGTTAAATGATGTATTTGCTTTAACTATATAAAACTCCATGATTAAATAGAATCAGTCTTTTCAACGTGATTGTTTGTAATGCTTCACATAAACTAAATCAATTTACAACATTTCTGCAAAAGAGTCTCAATTGGAGGCCCCAGGGCTCTTGTCCTGTGCTGTGCTCTGTAATCCGTCCTTGATTCGTCCTCTTTTTAGAAGTTAAGCTCATAAAACCTGCAAGCGCCCTCTGTCATATATGTCATATAAACATCAGATATATTAAGATGGTGTAGTCCTTTAAATTTCAGAGTGGGCAAACTAATTATTTATTATTATACAAACATTAAAAAAAAATTACAGTGGTTCTTTCATGTAAATTTGAGTGTTTTACTGTTTGTAATTATACATAAAAAAGTAATACATTTTTACATTTTATATGTAAAATATAAATTCATATCAGTATACAAAATTGGCCAAAAATATATTTGCTATAATATAATATAATATAATATAATATAATATAATATAATATAATATAATATAATATAATATAATATAATATAATATAATATAATATAATATAATATAATATAATTGTCACAGTCTAGTGTCTTTATTGTGTTATGTGCCATGTGTTTGTTGTGTCATGTGCTGTTTTCCATGTGCTTTCTGTTATTGTCATGTGATTTCTTTCTTCAGTTTTCCCACCATTCATTAGTTTGATTAGTTTTACCTGTGTCTCTCCCCTGTTTTAGTGTAATCATGTCTTGTGTATTTATAGTTCAGTTTGTTTATGGTCTGGTATTGTATCACATCTCCATGTCTTTTTTATAATACCTGTGTTTGAAGGTCCAGTTTCAAAGTGCTTTTTGTAAACGAATACTTGTTTTTTTAAGTCCTGTGATCTGTGCTTTTGTTAGTAGCTTACCTGTGATAATATAAATTGTGCTGTCAAAATAAGCGTGTTAACACATGCAATTAATTTGAAATATTCAACATGTTAAAAAATAATGCAATTGATTAGTTTTTTTTTATTTTTTTATTTACACGTTGTGGCCGACTTGTGTTCAATGTGCGAGGAAATATGGATCAAACCAAGGAAGGACTTCTAAACGGAAAGTTTCTGTATAAAACGTTTAACGTCGTGTCACCAGTCTGTCCACATTTCCTCCAGAGTTTCATGTAATTTTGGGTGTTTAATTTTTAATTTTTCCACTTTAACTGCAGTTCGGCAGTTTCACTTTCAGTCAGCAACGTATTGTTCATGCCCCGTATTGCAACGTATTGTTCAAACCTCTGCATTTAGTGAAGCACGTGTCTGTGGTTCTTTAAGATAATCAAAGATCACTGCTTACATGGTGACTCCTAATCAGAGTATTGTCTAAATTAAGTATTGGTTTCTATGTAAACGTTGTCAGTAAAAGTGCCAGATGATGTCGCAAGCTGTCAGAGCCATTTAAATAGATTCCTCAATTCCGTGTTTCCCCTCTTACACACGACTTTTGTAAAGCATCTGCTTCACATTGCTGTGTCAGAATTCTTGCATGTTAAATATAGCCATACTATTGGGTTTAAGCAAATTAGGTTTTGTCATTTTAGTGACTAATTTGTTCAGATTTGTACGGAAGTGTAAGATTTTGAAAAGGAGGTGTGACACCCTACCCCTAACCCCAATTGTACTATATTGTACAACTATATTGTACGAATTATGCCGAGTTCAGACTGCATGATTTTCAATGTAGTCGTGTCACAGATGTTTTCAAACTGCATGACTATCTGGGCTTGCGTTTTGTCGCTGCTTTGTTTACACTGCAAGATGGATTGGCGACAGGGACTTTCACATTGCATGACTTTACTATAGGAAGAATCGCCGACAACTTTGTCCAAACTACGTCTCACAGCCAAAAACACGTCGTATATCTTTTGTTATTAACTACATAGTGAGAAAGAAGCCTTTAATGGGGTAGAACATGTACATGTTTGCTCACCTGGGTTTAAAGGGAATTAGCCATTTCCCCTCAACGTTGATAATAAACTAATTTCTTTCTGTATGAAACGTCAAACAGACACGGTTGCTCCTGAGTCCTGTCAAACCTCCACTAGTTTTTCCTCCATTTCGTGGGTCTAAATAAACCGAAAAAGAGCGCTTTTAACTTCTCCCCCAGCCTCCCGCTGGCCTGCAGCAGGTATACACACACACACACACAAGTGAATGCTGCTCTCTCATTGGCTGTAGGCGATGGCTGATGTTATTTTCAGTCAAAACTCAATTCACACGGCATGATTTGAATCGCCGACAGCTCCAGATATTTAGCACGCCAAATATCTAACAGGCATCGACGACTCATCGGCGATTCTCTCAGATCGCGTCTTTGATCGTTCATACTGTGTGATTGTCACTCACGTGCACGAGCAGCGATTTGCCTGTGATTTCAGGCATTTGTCGGCGATTTCTCAAAACCTGTTGCCGAGCCAAAATCGGGGCTAAAATCACGCAGTCTGAACTAGGCATTAGCCACTAAATCAAAAAGTTACAAGATAGCTTTATGATTTTTGTATTTTTTTACAATGTACTTTATTAGTTCAAAACATTAAACATTACCTATCCCAAATGGCCTAAATAACCCATCTTTGATTATGGTCCAGCTGAATTTTTATTTTTTTTAGTGGACAATCATGGCCAATGTGAAGTTGATATGCCCTTTATAGTAACGGCTCCTTAAACTGTGTTTAAATGCAGCTCATATGTTGTGGCTTTAGGCCCAGTAGGGGTAGAGCAGTATGCAGTCGGCTGAGGCAGAGCTCTCTGGCATGTCTGGCTCGGACACAAGCTGATTTACTGCAAATGAGATCATCTATCAGCAGGGGAGAGGAGGATGTGGACAAGGGCATGGAGGACATGAGTGAGGGAGCGGCCGGAGCACAGACCTCTGCCCAAAAAAAAGACACATTCTTTCAGCTCCTCTCTCCAAACTCTGCCTCGGTTTACCACTTTCCCAGATTTATGACCTGGTGTTACATAGTGGACAGACACTGTTTTTGTTGTATTGTTTCAGAGCTATTGACATTATTTGTCAGGATAATTGAGATTTAGTTGGGAAGAACACTTGTACTGTGTTCCAGCATTTAAAAAATGTCTGTATATATATGTATGCTTTCCTCCTATGTTCATTACCCAATCAGACAGCAATTTTAATGCAGGATAGGACTGCACAATTAATCAAAGCAGATTTTCATGCACATTTTGGCTGTGAAACCGGCTCTGTTATCAGCTGTAAACCTCCAGCAGCTGCTTTCACGTGGAGCATTATTTACCACACAGAGCCATAGTTCAGTGACTAGATACTCAACACCTCAGCATAGCCTCATTTCCGGAGACTGCAAATTATGTATCGGATGTAAATATGTATGTATCTGGCTTCGTTTTGTCTACAATGAACGCTATGGGTGGGTATAACACTGCTGACAGCTTCAGCTTCATATTCATGCTACCGCTGACCACTTAACTGCGTGTGGACGACTTCTCCAGTTGCTGGTTTGCCCAGTAACAAATATATACAGATGTACTTGGATTGTAGGGTGGGTAAAAACTAGGTAATGTGGTTAAAAAAACAGCTTTTCTAGATCAATTTTGAAAACACTATCGGTTGGGTTTAGGGAAGGGGATGAGTGAGTCAGTCAGTCAGTCGACAGCAAGCTATATGGCTAAAATGCAATTTGTGGCCCCTGGTGGATTTAAGTGAGAAAAGGATGTGCAAATAGCACATACGAGAGAAATTTGAGATAGTCAAAAAGTGTACACAGCAGCCTTAATCCCTGCTCACACTGTGAGATTTCAGCCATGATTTTGTCATCTGAGACAAATTTGGGAAATCCTAAAAGATTCCTGAAATCCCTAGCTAAAATCTGTGGTCATTGATCGTTGGTTTGAAATGCTCACAGACAGCCACTTAGTGCCTGTTGTGATCAGATTTTCCCTCTGATAAAGTTCTGGCATTGTCAGAAGATTTCATATTTTCTTCCATGTTTGGTGCATCTTCATTGTCATATATAATTATATATATAATGCTCTCAGCATAAACGAGTAAGAGTTCTAGTCATAGAATGAACAAGTTGGCATATTGCAACATCTATCTTTTCCATTCTTCAAAAATGACCCTTCATTTAGAGTTCCTCAAAGACATCCTAAACTTAATGTTTCTTCAGAATTCCCCATATCTGTTCAATTGGATTCAGATCAGGAGACACCTATACTATTATTATATAATAATAAACTATTAAAGTAACTTAATTTCACCTAAAAGTGACAGTTTCAAGAAAATATTTGTATCATTTATATAATTTAATATATTACACATTAACAATTAAAAGTGCTGTAATGTTGTAAATGCTGTAGTGTTGTAATTTCGTCTTTCAGATTGAATTTTAGCTTTAATGCACTTTTTAAATAAATAAATATAAAAACAAAGCGCTGTTTGGCATCGTGACAGCAATAAGATCCAGTGGACAGCCAATCACTTTCACTGCAAAATGGTGGAATCGCGGGGATGTTCGTGGGTGCTGCTTTTGCAAAGGAACATTCTGTTGTGTCACCTCTTGATGTTTTTAAGCTCTTTATCCACCCTCTTCCTTACCTAAACCCACCCAATCATGTTTCAAAAGCACCGATTGACCAGATCACCACTTTCCTAAACCCAACCGACAATTTTAAAAAGCAATCCAGAAAAAGAAAAGCCCTCATCTGATTTTTACCACATTCTCACAGTTATATATATATATATATATATATATATATATATATATATATATATATATATATATATATATATATATATATATATATATGAGCAATATTACACTCGTAGCAGTGCGATATGGCTGTATATCGGCACTGGTGGGAGGCGTGCGTTGCCTTAGTGCCCCCACCAGTGCCGATATACAGCCATATCGCACTGCTACGAGTGTGATATTGCGTTTGTACAACAGTTTGACGGCATAATTGTGTATATAAAAACAACATCAAACATGGAGAGTCTCAAAAACCTTTTTGTATGAGGAACTACTTTCTTCTGGATTCAAATCATAAGCTGACAGTTAAACAGTTGAGTGTGCATCTTTTAAACTTTAGATCTGTAGTGTCTGCTTTTTGCTGGCTGTATGTGGGCGAAGTAATACACAAAGTGTAAAGAGGCTGTAGGAGTTCTGATATTGCAGAATATCGCACGGCTACCAGCCAATCAGATTTGAGAACCAGACAGAACTGTTATATATATATATATATATATATATATATATATATATATATATATATATATATTATTTTTTATTTATTTATTTATTTTTTTTAAAGTTCTGTTTATTGTTTACCTGCTTTTTGGAACCGTTCTTCAGACTCGAACCCTGTCATCATGGTCAACTCCTCTGAGTCTCAAGTCCACCGACATACATGGCGAGCTATTGGACAAACTGGTAATAGCGGGAAAGGCATCCATACTGAGGTAAGCAGTCAGCTGGTAAGCACGAAAAGGAAGACCGTCATACCTCCCTTTAGCGTTTGTTTTATAGACAAAATGCAGCCATACATACTGTACTTCTGGCTACATAATTCGTGCTCAACAGAAAAGTATATATGGCTATGTTTTTTTGATTGAGCCTATGTTGATGGGACCTAAAAGTGTTTTCTGATTTTAATCAAAGTTAGTTTTCAAAATCTTGTTTATCAACTCAAGTATAAAAAATACCCCTGTTAGGATAACTTCAAACAGGAATAAACAGTGACCTCAGACTAAGCAGTTAACCTCAGCTGCTTATAAATTGTGATTAAATTAGAAAGTTGCCAAATCGGCTGACTGTACATGTCACGAGCTTCATTATAATTAAGTGAAGAAAAACTTCAAGCACATTGCCTGAAATGAATTTTCAGTTATGTCGTAATGTCACATCTTCTCTTGATTTTGTGGGCCCTACTTTAATTCACATTTCTATGCAACCGTGCTGGCAGCACAAAATCATCCTGAAATGACTTGTGTTTTTGTGCTAGGCGGTGAAGGAGGAGATCTCTGAAGCTGATGACGATCTCGTTCACGAAACCCCTCCACATTCTTCACAGGAAAACGAGGTGTGAGGCTTTATCGCACACACCCAATGATTATATCTCCACGTTGCTCCTCTTTCTGCAGCTGAGTGAAAAGTATGAGACCGCACACGGCATAGGTGCAAACAAGCATGTTAATTAAAGTCATAGGATTCATTGTGTGAATAGGTGCAAGTTCGATGTGGGACGTCAAATTCTGAGTAATGTGCTCATCTCTTGCCAGTCAAATTGAGGTTAACTTTATAAAGTCATTTAAGATCACTGCCCTCATTTCAGGGTTGCATGTTTTTTTGTCTTTTATGAGTTGTTGAGCTAAACAATAAGGGTGGACAAGGAGAGGTTTGGATCATTAGGCTTTGGGGTTTTGAGTTGTCAGTACAACTTACATTCATTGTGTATGATTATATACAGTATGTATAAGTTATGTAAAAATGTAAAAAATGTGAAAATGTGTTTATATTTTAATTTTGCTGGTTTAAATGTCGCCAAGGTTAATTTATCTAACAACAGTAAAAATACAACTAAATATACAAATATATTATATATATATTATTATATAAAAAATATATAAAAATTATTATATATATATATTTTTTGCTTTTATATATGTGCACATTCATTGGCCACTTTATTAGGTACACCTGTCCAACTGCTCATTAATGCAAATTTCTAATTAGCCAATCACATGACAACAACAGAACTGAAATAACCACTCGTTACAACCGAGGTATGCTGAAGAACACCTATGAATGCATGACACGTCCAACTTTGAGGCGGATGGGCCTTCAGCAGCAGAAGACCACACCAGAAGCCACTCCTGTCAACCAAGAAGTAAAGCTAATTTGCACAGGCTCACTAAAATTGCACAATAGAAGATTGGAAAAACATTGCCTGGTCTGATGAGTCTCGATTTCTGCTTTCATGTCAATATAGACCCAAATCTCTGAGGAATATTTTCAGTACCTACAGTATGTTGAGGTTCCGAAGGCAAAAAAGAGATCCATCCTGGAACTAAAAGGGTGTACCTAATAAAGTGGTCTGTGTGTGTGTGTGTGTGTGTGTGTGTGTATATATTTTTTAAGTAACAAAATTATTAAACAAAATACAGACTGGTTAGCATAAATGCTTTTTTTTCCAAAAACAAACATGTAAAAATTATATAAAGTAATTTAAGATCACTGGCCTTTTTTTTTAGGGTTGCATGTTTTTTTGGCTTTTATGAGTTGTTGAGCTAAACAGTAAGTGTGAACATTTAGCACTTTTTAGAGAAGTTTGAGGTTGCGCTTCAGCATAGGGACTAATTCTCAATAGTAAATAGTAGCTTATTACACGATGGCTTATTACACAACATACTGGCTGTTAATTAGAAGTTAAACGTACAAATTTTGCATGATCTTATTCCACATTTCTAATCCTGGTCACAAAAAGACACTGGAACAGGCGGGTGAGTTTAAAGACAATTTATTATATAAAGAATGGCAGTTGACATATACTGAACCAGAGACACATGAAATCGATTGCAGGATGGAGATGGCTTGAATGAATTGATGACAATGGGGAACCAGAAACACATAGCCAGACTCAAAAATTTGAAGAATACCAGACGGGACAGGGAAACGAGGAGGACTTAACACGGAAACCAGATGGAGACCAGACAGGGGACTAGGATGGATCAAACACTAGAAAGGAGATGCAGACACTGGAGATCACAAGGTATAGGAAGAGGTAAGTAAACTTCGTAATTGTATGAATCACTGGCCATAAGGAGCATGCATTCCTTCGTAGAAGCAACGAGGTCGGACACTGAGTGATGAGTGACTGAGGATTTTATGGAACTGGGGTGATGAATTGTAATAACGTGCTGGTGTGGGACTGATAGATTCCAGGGTGGTTGAGGAAAGGGAGAACCTGGCCTAACTGACATTCTGATTCAAACCTAGCTACAACCATAGATAACTATTAATCATTTATTGATCTGAAAAAGTCAAAGTTTATGGTTTGTTTATTGCTAAATTGAACCTTAAAATAAAGTGTGACCAAATATAACTTGCTAAAAATATGAATCGAATGAAATAATGAACAAATGCAATCATAATCTCTACATTGACGCTTGTTTTTTATGGCTTTTTATCAATGTTTTTCTTCGTATATCTCTTCTCATTCTATCATTTTCTTAGAAATCCCATACCAAAGAGACCCAGTCATAGAAAAAAGAGAACATTTCCGAAAACATTTACATCGCACAAGGTTAGGATTCCCACTGTGCACTAATTATTGTTTATGTTTGCGTGAATGGTGCAGTTTAGCTTCAGAAAGCAGCATTCACAGACGCTGTATATATTTAAGCTCTGCCAAATCACTAGATTGCTTACTGCATGAAGTATGAATATGCATAATTTCAAAAAATATGATTATTTTTTAGAGCTTTTCAATGACTTCACAAATCCCAAAATCGCATGCTTGCATAATTTCTTATGTGTGCAATTAACATACTACCATTATAGTAGGGGTGTGTAATATTGACTGATAGTATTGTTTTTGTTGTTTTCATGAAGTGCAAGCTGACGATATTGAGTATATGCTAGTCATTTTAGAAAAAAAAAAAAAAAACAGTAAACATGTTTTAAAAATTCAAAAATATTCACTAGACGTATGGAACTCGAAGCTTGTATTTTTTATTTTATTTTCATAAGATATGATATAATCTAGTAACATCACACAATCAAATTCCAATATGATGATCACAAATGTGATATTAAATTTGTATAGTAGTTTACCTAATATTTTAGTTCATTAATTAAAGAATTAATTACCAGTACAGTAGCAACATAGGCTCATTCTGAAAATGAAACCCTATATACATTTCTGAAGATCACAAATTATGTAGCCAGAAGAACGTATGGCTTAATTTCATCTTTAAAGCAAATACTACAGGGAGGTATGACTACTATTTGTGCCTACCAGCTGAGGATTTTAATTGCAGAAAGAAGTTGACCGCAACTACAGGGTTCGAGTCTAGTGAAGAACGGTTCCAGAAAGCATGTAAGACAAAAACAAAAGCCAAAAAATAAAAGAAAAAGGTAAATAACAGGGTGACAATGTGGTAAAATCTGAAAATCAGGCTGCCGTGAGGGCTTTTCTTTTTCTGGATTGCTTTTCAAAACACTGTGAGTTAAGTTTAGGGAAGGGGGTGGGCGCTGGTCAATTGGTGCTTTTTAAAACCCTGTCGGTTGGGTTTAGGGAAGGGGGTGGGGAGGGCTTTGACAGCTAGTCAATAGCAGCCTCTGGTGGATTTATGCGAGAAGAGCAGGCGCGAATATCACTTGTGAGAGAAATTTGAGACCTGAAAAAGTACACACAGGGGCCTCTGGTCGTTTCGTCAAAACTGCAAAAAAACATAGCTTCTGGGACGTATCTGGTGCTCTCCAGATGTGTATGTAGGGGTACGTAATCAGAATGAACCGGGGTAGTCCTATTGAGTTACATTTAGAATCAATATTGTTGTTTTTTGTTGGTGTTGTTGTTGTATTCCCCATAAAAGCAAATCATTAGTGCGTATCGTTCTTAAATTAATCTGTTGTTAACAAATTATTAAAGTCAGTGATTCAGTGATCTGTTTATAAAAACAATAACTTGTTTCTAAAGGAATCGGCTGTTTTGAGTGAAACATTTCAATGAGCGATTCAATAAATCCATTATTCATTTCGACAGAGAGTTTCTGACACCTGCTGGCAGATTTAATATCATTTTTGTCATAGCAGACTAGCTCAAAAAATGCTAAATACTTTATTTACTGTTACTAAAATATCCAACTCGAATATTAATTTTATAACTCTTATTGTGCAACCCTGCATTGTAGGATGCCACTGTGACAACATGTTTACACTTATGTGTATTCAAAAATCTATTTTTCCTTAACAGGTTAACCCAGGCTCATTCTAAAAACGTACCGCTATTTACATTTCTGGAAAGTGGCAAATACGTAACAGGAGCTACGTTTTTTTTTTTTTTTATATTGTTTTTACAAAACCACCAAAGGCCACTGTGTGTGCTTTTTGAGATCTCACGAGTGCCATTCGCGCCTGCTGTTCTCATGTAAAACCACCAGAGGCCGCTGTCAACTGACTGACTGATTGACTGACCCATCCTCTTCCTCCTCTAAATCCAACCTATAGTGCAGGGGTCACCAAACTTGTTCCGTGAGGGTCGGTGTCCTGCAGATTTTAGCTCCAACCCTAATCAAACACACCTGAACAAGCTAATCAAGGTCTTACTAGGTATACTTGAAACACCCAGGCAGGTGAGTTGAAGCAAGTTGGAGCTAAACCCTGCAGGGATACCTGCCTTCAAGGACCGAGATTGTTGACCCCTGCTATAGTGTTTTCAAAAGCTCAAATTGATCAGCGCTCACCCACTTCCCTAAATTTAACCGACAGTTTTAAAAAGCAATCCAGAAAAAGAAAAGCCCTCGTCTGATTTTTATCTCATTTTTAGATTTAACTACATTCTCACCCTGTTATTTACTTGTTTATTTTATTTTTGGCTTCTGTTTTTGTCTTACCTGCTTTCTGGAACAGTTTTTTGTTGGAATCGAATGCCATCCTCATGGTCAACTCCTCTTTGCGTCGTCTCAAGTCTGCCGACGTACATGGCGAGCCACTGAACAAACTGGTAATAGCGGAAAAGCCACCTAAATGGAGGTAAGCGATCAGCTGGTAAGCGCGGTAAGGAACTGCATCACAGCATTTATTTTAAAGACGAAATGCAGCCATACATACCTCTGGCTAAATAATTCACGATCTCCAGAAATGTATATAGGGCTACGTATTCAGAATGAGCCTATGTTGGAACAGTTAATAACATAGGAATTGTTTAGTAGTTCTTTGTTAATAAGACCTTGTTATTTATAGAGGCCAAAATTTCTAAAGTTGCATTCATAAATTATTTATTTTATTTAGCAGGATGCAGGATGGAAGATTAGCAGTGACAGTAAAATCATTATTCGCCCAAAAATGTAGCAAATGTAGCATATCACAGTTTACACAAAAATAGTAAGTGACCTAGCAGTTTTCAGGACTGATAATGAAGACATTTGTTTGTAAAAATGAATGAAGACCTGCACAAGATAATTACATTTCAAAATCATAAAGTACTGGTGTTTTAGTGTAATGTTTGAGTTCATTTCTGACAGCAGCCAGCTTTAATTACCTTTAAAGAACAATAAGATATTCATTTATTTCAGGGATAAGCATTGTGTTCCTGCAGTAAGAGCTGTTATTATCTGTTCATCCTCGTGTCTCTGTCTTGCCCAGCGGCTATAGTTTCAGACCTGGCAGGCATCACCGATGGCATTTTGTTTGTTGGGGAATTTAACACAGTCTCACCACGGGCAAGAGAGCAGTGTTTGCTTCTCTTTCTCTCGCTCTCTTTCTCTCCTTCCATTTTGTGATGCACATAAAGAGTTGACATTTATGACAGACACACAACCATAGCCAAGCGTGCATGAAATATTCATACTCATTCTCATGAAGACTGGCATTTTTGAAAGGAAAAATGCAATTATTGTTGCTGCTTTCAATGAAACAGTCACCAGAGGATGAGGTCACCGCGGTTGGGGAAATCAAGAGGGTTTTTTGTTCAGTGCTGCTTTGGTTATTTTGTTATCTTTAGTTCTGGCCTTGATGAAAAATGTAGCTGATAGACTAAGTAATCAAAAAAATCACCTAAAAAGTAGCATCTATTGTTTTCTCACACTCAAAAAAATAAATGAAAAAATAATCTTTAAAGGTATTTTTACTTTAAATCTGAGATTTCTGCTCCTTCACTGAAAGTCTTTTCACTCAAAAATAAAAATAATAATACACATGAATTAAGAGGTTTATTTCAAGTATTTTCATAATTAAAATCAGAAAGGGCTTTATTGTCAGTTATGTTTCCACATGTACTGAATTTGTGCTTTCACAGTGCATCGGAAAGACAAAAACACGGATACTAAATGAATTAAAGGTCTCAATTTATATTAGGTGATGACTAGGCAACCCAGGCTCATTCTGAAGTCATAAATATCTCCCAAGCAGTACTTTTTTTGCAGTTTTTTTTTTTTTTCGCAAATCCACAAGAGGCTACTGTGTACGCTTTTTGAGATCTCAATTTCTCTTGTGAGTGCTGTTCTCTAAATCCACTAGAGGCCGCTGTTGACTGACTGATCGACTGACCCAGACTCCTCCTTCCCTTAACCCAGGGCTTAATTTGTGCCGGAACACGTCGGATTAGAGGTCTTCGGCGGGCGCCGCGGGACCCAACCAGATTTCTGCGGTGCGGGATAAAATTTCCGAATAAATTGCGGGAGCGGTCGGTAACGGGTTTAATTTGGGACAGGAGCGGGCTGTTTAGCAATATCGCGGATATTGCTATGCGAATGAGAGAGAGAGAGAGAGAGAGAGAGAGAGAGATAGATAGAGATAGAGAGAGCTTTGCCTGTGTGTGTGCTTGGTGCTTGTGTGTGTGTGTGTGTGTGTGTGTGTGTGTGTGTGTGTGTGTGCGTGCGTGCGTGCGTGCGTGCGTGCGTGCGTGCGTGCGTGCGTGCGTGTGTGTGTGTGTGTGTGTGTGTGTGTGTGTGTGTGTGTGTGTATGTTAGTGCTCGCGCGCGCGCGAATGAGAGTGAGAGCTTTGCCTGTGTGTGTGCTTGGTGCTTATGTGTGTGTGTTAGTGCGCGCGTGTGTGAATGAGAGAGAGAGAGCTTTATGTGTGTGTGCTTGGTGCTGTGTGTGTGTGTGTGTGTGTTTATACAGACAGCTTGGCTGTCTGGACTGTATAGCTGGGTGATTTTCGGTTTTGTTCTCCCCTGCTCTTTAGCGGGATCGGGCGCGGTGGGTTGAAAACGGGGCGGGTCGGACGGCGGGACAACAAATTCTTAATATAAGCGGGAGCGGTCAGGTTTGGGCTAAAACCTAGCGAAGGGGTCGGGAGAAGGATTCAAAATTTAGTCCCGCGCAGATCTCTACACCGGATCCCCCTCCTCATCCACCCTCCTCGCTCGTTCACTGTTCACTTTCACTTTCTTCCGCGACTTCCCAACCTTCTTCACTTTCGTCCGCAACACTCCTTCGCCATCCAACGGCCGGCATTCATTTTATAGACTAAATGTTTAAATTCAGTTTAGATCAGTTCAGTGTGGTTTAATATTTATTGCTGAGAGTTCAAACACTCATGCTCAGATTATTTTTTGCTGTAATGTTGCAGCATATTTTTCAGAGACTGTCATTCACTCCGGCTCCACCTTCGTTTAGATCTGCTACACAAGTTACATATATATTATGTTTGCAGCAGCAGCATATTACATTCTCAGACTGCATGTCTGTGAATATTCTGGCAGTAACAAGTCCCAGTACTTGGACTGGGAAACATACACACTCACATTTGCACACACGTACACTTTGGCCACATTACTTTATTTAATTCACCTGTACCACATGTCTTTGGGGGAAACCGGAGCACCCAGAGGAAACCCACGCAAACACGGGGAGAACATCCAAACTCCACACAGAAATGCTGACCCAGCCGGGACTCACACCAGCATCCTCCTTACTGTGAAGTGACAGTGCTAACCACTGAGCAACTGTATCACCAGTATAGATTTTTACCTAAATATGTTTTATGCAGAATGATGATTGAGCATTATTCACACACATTTCTAAAATTTTAAGTTTTTAAACTTTATAGTATACATTTTACCTGCATTGAATATGCTTTATGCACATTAAATCACTTTTGTAGATCACCAAAATGGGACACCTTGACTTTGACCTACATTAGGTCTGGGTAAATCCGAGGTAAATTAGCCTTGCAGGACAGTGATAAATCATTAACTGAACTTCTGGTCATCATCATATATTTAAAACACACTTTTTTCATTAAGTTGGAATTCAGTTAAGTATAAATAGGAGAAAAAGTTAGTTTTCTGCCATTGAAAAGTGTAATGACTGTCTAATTACCATATGCATCCAACAGCTGCATAACTGTCGTAGATGTCAGGAAAAGTTGTACGTTTCAACATGATTGCATGCATTTGCACTTAAATGCATCTACCATTTTTCCATTCACACTCACTAAAATAAACACAGCTGTTTTATCAGGTGGTGTGATGTTGCGGCATCTTTCCCTTCAGAGTGGAAACCAAACATGATGAAAATGCTCTCAGCTCGTCCATTTATAACTGTCCACAGATCACTGACTTCAACACCTCCTCACCTACCGCCTATGAACAGACCCTTTCTTTCTCTGTATTTAGTTAGTTTTTGTTTTATAAATGGTTACAGACATATTTTTTTAGTAATTACTATGCTCTTTTATATATTTAGCTTGCTTGTCAGGTGTTTCTGTCCTGTTTGAAAAGATAGTTCACCTAAAAATTAAAATTTGCTGTATGTGAGGTTTTTTTTTCTTGAGCAGAAATGTTGCATGTCACACACACTGGCATTTAAAAACATATACAAAGCCTAAATCAATGATCAGCATAAGCTCAAACTGGATCAAACTCTTGCCATGAGTGGCCACAGCCATATCACCCAGCAGCCCAAGACTGGTTACTCACTGAAGCTAAGCAGGGCTGAGTCTGGTCAGTACCTGGATGGGAGACCACATGAGTAAACTACAGTAGGTTGCTGTTGGAAGTGGTGTTAGTGAGGACCTGTGGTCCGTTTGAGTCCTAATGCCCCAGTATAGTGAAGGGGACACTATGCGCTCTGTCTGTCTTTCAGATGAGACATTAAAATGAGGTCCTGACTCTGTCATTAAAAATACTATGGCACTTCTTGTAAAAAAAGTATGGTGTAACCTCAGTGTCCTGGCCAAATTCCATCCACCAGCACTTACCTAGCATGGCCTTCCAATCATCCCCATCCACCGAATTGGCTGTATCACCTCTCCACTCCACTCATGATCGGATTAACATAAGGGCTAGGTGGATCTCCCACGGAAGGAGACTGATTGCCTGAAGAATTCATTTTTGTCATGACACGAGAAATGTCTCTTTGCATTTTGCTTTTGCTGATTATGTGAAGTATTCCTTTTGGCTCGCTGCTGTTCATAAACAGTGACAGTGCTGAACTATTGCTTGAAGCTGCTTTAACTTAGTTTTAAATATCCCTGTTTAGCCCCCATAAGGGGTCCCAAGATGCCCCATTTTTTCCTCAGAAAACTCTAATATTTTCCCAGCACAGTTCCTTTATTTCCACTTTACCTCGAGAACAGTCCTGTCACAAGTAAGCTAGTCAAGCGTATTGCAGAAGAAAAAAATATATATATATTAAAACAGATCCAAACAATATCCATTACTAATCTGTATTTAAATGAGGTCCATATAGGTGAATTGCTCATCCCAGTATCTATCTCATGAAAATGCTTGGTTTAAGTTCTACTGAACGAGAATTAATGAATTTCCCTTTTTAATAAAACGACAGTAATAATCAGTAGAAATGAAATATTGATGCTGGCTTTCATCAAACAATATATCTGAGGAAAAAAACATACTAATAAAGATATTTTAGGCTAAAGCTTAATCTTTTTAAAGATAACCTTATTGAAGAATTTTTTGTTAAGCACTCATTTAGAAAGTCATTTAGCTGGTTTAAAATGTAAAGTTTAAGTAAAAAAAAAACTTAAGTAAAAAAGAAAACATTTATAGTAATCAAAAATAAATTAAATAGTGGAAAATTAGATGATAATAATTAGACAAAGTAAATGGGTTACTTGGATTTGCTGTAGCTCCAGGGCCCAACATTTTCTTAATCCGGCCCTGACTTCACCTATAGCTGGTGTGTGGTGAGTGCACTGGTGCTGTTGTCCTGTGATTTAAAGCTATTCGGATGTATGGCCATAAAAGATAAATGCCTTATATACTGTAAATACAACATTACATTACATTATTGGTGAAAGTGATAATGTTGAAAGTTTTCTTAAAAGAAATAATGCAAATTAGCCAAATTAAATGAACCATAATGTTTTCATGCATTCTAAACTTGTACCTTGCTCCATAACAAATCCTGTTCATGTACCTGTATTCAGAACAGTATAAAAGAAGTGTAAAACACAGAAATTGGTGGTTTTCCCTTTACAGTCTACATTAATTATAGCTGTCAAGCCTAAACTAATTTATTTAAAGCAAAACTGGAACAGAGAAATGCACAATACAAATGCAAATCTCATTCAGTGTGAATCCAAATATGCATATTTTGTTTACTTAAAGGTGCAATAAATGAATGTTCCCAAATGATATGATACTTAAAAACACCAAATCAAACACTGCTGATTGACTATGTTTTGGGACTTGGTCCGAAACTGTGGTCCATAACATTTAATATTGCTTAATGCATTTTTAATAGTTGTTAATATACTTAAAATGTAAGTACAAAAATGCTTACAGGATGTTTCAGATAATAATAAAAAATGCAAACTATAAACTAAAATATAGTTCCGTCAAAATAAGCAGGTTTAATGTCATAATTCAGCTGTTTGTGATTAAAGCATTCAGTGTAATATTTCCAGAAGGATAGTTGGAGAACTGACACATCACGTCAAATAAGCTCACATTTTATCTGACATTAAAATTGCAATCACGCAGACATCAAAATACATTAAACAAGATAGAAAATAGGAAAATAATGCCTTTCTCTGCTGGAATGAGCCACAGCAATCAGAGTTTTCTCTGTGAGGGTCTCAGCTTCCAGAAAAACAAAATTCTTTCAGCCATCAGTCTCGCCCAGCAGGATGGAGCGATTACCCTCTGACTAGAAGGATCTAATGCAGCAAAATGAAAAGAAAAAATAAACATGGCTCATTTACAGTGTCTCTTGATGGAATGTAATGCCATGGTGGAGTCAAAGTACATCTTCGATGCATCATTACTCCTTTGATAACCTATTTGCATTTTCTGCCTGCACTTGAAAAACTTTTATTTTTTCCTTTGGCTATTGATGGATTTTGTGGTGTAGTTACCTCTAGTGACCTTCAGGACATGCCGTTTTGTTTGAAATTTTAAAACGTTGATAGCATCTTTAAAAGTGATCAAAAAAAGCTTGTAAACAATATGTAACATAACCCAGGAAACCTATTCAGTGAATGTAGACTTATAGCTTAATCCATCAAAACACTAGAGACTTTTAATTTATATACACACTATGGGCGCAATAAGACGCAAGACGTGTTTGGCATAATTTGTTGCTATTTTCAGACCAGCGCAACCCTAATTTTCATGTTTTGTGCCACATTGATTAACTAGCAAATCTATTTGTGCCACTTTGTGGACTCATGGGTGTTCCGGTCTAAAAAGGAGGTCTGCTAAAGCACATTGTTGGCCCGTTGCTATTTTGAGGAACTCAAATAGACTGACATTGACCAAGTAAAACCTGGTCTAAAGTCCAGTGCAGAGCGCGTCAGTTATGCGCCTATGCTGGTCCAAAACACTTGCACACTGCTTAATAGACACAGAATGTACAGCATTACACAAATGTCTTTAGATATGAAAGAACATTAAAGCACTAAAATATTATTTTCTACACAAATATAAATACCACTGCCTCTATGCCTTCATGTCAGATAGCTTTTTTCAGTTTATTAATTTGCACTTGTATAATATTGTTGTTATTATTAGTAGTAGTATTATTTATTATATGCATATTTATATTTGTTTTAATAAAAACAAGTTTAGATTTGTCCACCTGTCGGGTTTTGCAGACATATGCATAACCATATAGGGCATAAGAATATGACATGTATTCGGATGCAACGTTTTTTGACCATGCTTTGTTATTATAGTTCATTTATTCATTTGCTGGAAATTAGAACTGAATTTAGAAATAGTTTTGAAACAAACTGTTTCTAAATTCAACAAACAAAATTAAATATGTAGGCTGATGGATGTCTTGTGAAGTGCGTCCAAACCCTTTTTCTATACTCACTAAAGCAAAAAAGTAAAGTAGTGAATAAAGAGGCCGAATGGAGAAGGCTCGTTCTTTATCCTGGTGCTGCAGATGCTCAGTTTAACCATTTTGTCGCTAGTGGATTGTTCAGTTTTTCCTCTTACAAAGTCCGCCATGTAAATAGCAAATGAACTATAGCACTATGAGACTATGATTGGTTTAATGCATTTTTCTCATTAAGAGAATAAGCACCTGTTAGACCAGAGTTAGACTAGGTTGTAAAAATAGAGCCCTGCATTGCATAATCATATTTTATTTTTAGAATGATTGTTTTGAGTGGTTTTCTTGTTTTATTAATTAGATATAGCTCAATATTAAAAACTAAAATGTAATCAATTAAATAAATAAACTAATATCTATCTAAAAGCTATCACTAATTATTTTTCAATCCCTCAAACTTAACTGTTCAGCTTGGCAATTTAATATTATTATAATAATCTTTTTTAATGCTTCATTTTTTAATTTATGCAGTCGTTTCTCTTGGTTTATTTTTTATATTTTTACATATCTGTCTTTATATTTTACTTCTACTGATTTTATGTACAGCAAATTGGTCAGTCTTGTGTCTGTTTTTAAATGTGCTTTATAAATAAATGCACTTGAAATACTGTCCGGTCAGTAAAGTTTGTCAACTAGTTGTTTAATCATTCTGATATTTAACATATAATTTATTAAAATAATTTATTATTTTATTTATTATTATTTGTAGAGGGCGAAGCAGTGGCGCAGTAGGTACTGCTGTGTTCTCATAGCAAGAAGGTCGGTGGGTTGCTGGTTCGATCCTCGGCTCAGTTGGCGTTTCTGTGTGGAGTTTGCATGATCTCTCTGCCTTCGCGTGGGTTTCCTCCGGGTGCTCCGGTTTCCCCCACAGTCCAAAGACATGCGGTACAGGTGAATTGGGTAGGCTAAATTGTCCGAAGTGTGTGTATGTGAATGTGTGTGTGGATGTTTCCCTGAGATGGGTTGCGGCTGGAAGGGCATCCGCTGCGTAAACACTTGCTGGATAAGTTGGCGGTTCATTCCGCTATGGCGACGCTGGATTAATAATAAAGGGACTAAGCTGACAAGAAAATGAATGAATGAATTTATCATAGCCCTACTAATAATATTTCATTAATCACTAATAGTTTGTTTTTTATTCCAAATTTTTGATCCAACATTATTGATTTAAAAACGATATATTCTTTGAGCATCAGGGTCATCTAGTCAGGGGCACTGCAAGGGGCGGAAAAGTTAGGAAAGTTTGACGATTTCAAGGGCCCATGCTGTTTTAGGGCCCCCACAAATACTATTAGGGGCACACCAAAATCTGCCCCCTCTCCCCTTCACTTTCAAATGTTTTCATAGGGCCAGTACCGCCCAGCGGTGCCTCTGCATATAGTATATCAGCACTGCTGTGACTGTGAGCAGTATAATACTGCATTCATAAAGCAGTTGGCACTTAATAAATATAAAGCTGGAAAACAAAGCATTATACCCTCAGTCAAACCTATTTGCTCTTTAACAAATATCACATGATTGAGACCAAAAATTAAGATTAGATGTACCCAAAACATGTTATATTAAATGTTTGAACTCTATAGAGATGTACAACACAGCAGTAGATTCCAGAACAAGTGTCTGCCCCTGACATGCTGGAGCTCAGATCTCTGAAATCAATGAAACACATTGTCAAATAGATGCTGTCCTTAAATGAACCACATGTTTGAAGTCTAAGCAAATACATTCTCACCTGAAAACAAAACTAAAAATTCTAAAAATGCATCATATGAAGGAGTAGTTTAGTCCTCGGTCACTCTAGTGAGTAATTGTGGAGTGATTGTGAGTAAAAAAGCTTCAATTGAGCAGGTCGGTGCAGACACCTTACAGAATGATTGATCATTTTAGGGCGTTTTAATTAAAATCGTGTTACTAACAACTTCCCAACGTGCCTAGTCACCTCTGCTTGAATGCGACCAAAATAGCGACCCTGTTCCATCACTTTCATGTATTTTCAGCCAGATATTTAACCCACGTGTCCCATTGTGGCTGACTAACCTTTATGGGTTCCGTGAAGTCAAGAAGCTTGTTGTCTGCCAACAGTGAGTAGGTGGGTGTCACTCATCGGAGGTCTGATTAAACATCTTAACCTTGATGTTCAAACAGAAAGCCGAGAGCAGAGCGATGGCGTGACTTTGTGTCGAAGAGAAAGTGAGAGGAATTAATTTATACGCGAAGATGGCCTTGAGATGTTAGCTTGCAACAAATGGGCCAAAGCAGTCAGGGAAGCTCTCTCGATCTGTCTTTCTCACTCTGTTCCTTTCTTTCAATCTGATTTCTCTTCCAACTCTAAACAAAGGGGGATTAAACACTGAATCTATTAACGGTGGGTTTGATTCTCGCAGTTTTTGCAGAAAGTGCCATCAAAATGTGTCAATAGATATGTTTACACACATGAAAATTATAAAAAAAAGACTTCGAAAGACTTACATCAACAAAAATGTGTGAATATTTTGTTCTCACAAAAGCCAAACTTTACTATTAAGACTGTCTAGCTATTTTTTCTGCTAGCAGACAATTTTATCAATACATTTTATATACACTTACTGGCCACTTTATTAGGTACACCTGTCCAACTGCTTGTTAATGCAAATTTCTAATCAGCCAATCACATGGCAGAAACGCAATGCATTAAGGCATGTAGACATGGTCAAGACAATCTGCTGCCGTTCAAACCGGGCATCAGAATGGGGAAGAAAGATAATTTAAGTAACTTTAATTGTGGCATAGTTGTTGGTGCAAGACGGGCCTGTCTGAGTTTTTCAGAAACTGTTGATCTACTGGGAATTTCACGCACAACCGAAAAATGGTCAGAAAAAGAGAAAATATCCAGCGGGCGTCAGTTCTGTGGGCACAAATGCCTTGTTGATGAAAGATGTTGAAGAAGACCAAACCAGGTGCCGCTCCTGTCAACAAAGAACAGGAAACTGGAAATTTTTGCTGGCCATGTCCATCCCTTTATGACCTCAGTGCCATCTTCTGATGGCTACTTTAAGCAGGATAACCCGCCATGTCATAGAGCGAGAATCATCTCAGACCAGTTTCTTGAACATGACAATGAGTTCCCTGTACTCAAATGGCCTCCACAGTCACCAGAACTCAATCCAATAGAGCACCTTTGGGATGTGGTGGAACGAAAGATTCTCATCATGGATGTGCAGCTGACAAATCTGCAGCAACTGTGTGATGCTAGCATGTCAATATGGACCAAGATCTCAGGGGAATATTTCCAGTACCCTGTTGAATCTGTGACACAAAGGATTAAGCCATTTCTAAAGGCAAAAGGGGGTCCAACCCGGTACTAGTAAGGTGTACCTAATAAAGTGTATGAGTCAAGCATATATAGACATACACACATGTTTATATATATATATATATATATATATATATATATATATATATATATATATATATATATATATATATATATATATATATTTAATATAGACAATTGCTGGATGAAACTTTTACTATATATATTCTTCATAGCACAGTTCGGCTGACAAGAAGACTTTCAGGGTATACAAAGCTTTTGATTCTGTGTCTAATATGATTTGTACAGTGTTTTTTTTAAATGAAAAGAAAGCTTTCAGGCTCTTTGTGGAATAGCATGTATGCTGTTGTACATCAACTTACAAACTAAGCAATTATAAAATATTTCCAAGCTGAATGTTGTCGACACAAGGTTACATGCTGCCCTCCACAGAAAAAAAGGCATTTTTGTATTTTATAAATATGATTAGCTGTATATACACTGTATGCTTTCATTTCTTTTTTTGTCCTAGTGAGTATGTATATCGTCAGTTGTGCTGTCTATTTTGGCTGCTGGGGTCACTGACCCTGGAACTAATGTATCTGGAAGATTTGGACCTGTTACTACCTGTTCAGATGTGGGCAAAAATAAATACATAAGTCATTGTTAAAAGTTGTATACGCTATGCTTCAATGACAAGCGTATGACGAAACGAATGATGGAGACCATAATAGGATCAATGAAAAGGATTAATGAGAAACGACAGCATACAAATAAGAACATTGTAACATGATGTATATAAAAAAAGACAAACAGAACTACACTGAATATTAAAAGCAAATATTTTTGCAGAAATGACAAGACTTTTTCATTGCACACAGATCTATTGATTGCAGAATGGGATAGTTCACCCAAAATGAAAATTGTGTCATCATTTATTGACCCTCCATCTGTTTGAGTTTCTTTCTTCTTATGAATACAAATAAAGATAATTTGAAGAATGTTGGAAAGCAGCAGCCAATATCCTTGAAAGTATTTGATTTCCCTATGTATGTCAATGGCTGCTAGTTTCCAACATATCTTTTTGTGGATTGTACAGCATTGTTGGATTGACGGATCAGGAAACACCAAATCAATGAACTATGTTTATGACAAAGAAACTTGTGACCTTAGTTGGCTAACAACTTTAGCTACAAGATTTTAGAAGGACCAAAACAACATTTCAGACAACCTGATCTCACAGGTAAATGTAACTGTGTTATACATTTGCATGGCAAATTCATATGAGTTGAGTACAATTTTTTAAAAGGAGGCATGGCACCAGACCCCACCCCTAAACCCAACTGTCATTGGGGGATGAGCAAATCGTACAAATTCATACAAAATAAAAAAAAAAAAATGTATGTGGTTAATACACCAATTTGTCCATTAACGCAGGCCCATTGTTCCCGTTTTTGTTACCACATGATCTGTTAAAACAAAACCACAAGACATTTTTGATGCACATGCTGAAATTTAGTAGGTAAACGTGTTTCCATCATAGTTTATGCATTTTTTTAATAAGATATAAAGTTTATCTTACTCAGTTTAGCACATCATTTACTTAAATGCACATTTTCAAAATATATGCACATCTTGGCTTTACATTAAGCATTTTTACATGATATTCCAAAATGTGCATTAAAAATAGCTGGGTAGAAGCAAAGTCAATGTCTATATTTTGTGCATTTAAAATGTCAGTGCAGGTAACTGGTCAAACATATTAATATTTGCCAGTCATTGCTCTTCAACAATCTAGATCACAGAACAAAACAGTAATGACAAACACCATTATTTTAAACAAATTAGAGATAAGAATGAGCAATGCACATTTACAAATGTTTTTATTTGAATGTTGCCACACAAAATAGCATAATCATTTATTTATATAGGGGCGGCACGGTGGCTCAGTGGTTCAGACTGTCACCTCACAGCAAAAAGGCTGCTGGCTTGAGTCCCGGCAGGGCCAGTTGGCACTTCTGTGTGGAGTTTGGAAGTTTTCCTCGTGTTTGCATGGGTTTTCTTTGGGTACTCCAGTTTATCCCACAGTCCATAGACATGCCTTTGGTCAGGGTGTCAAACTCAATTCCTGGAGGGCCGAAGCCCTGCAAAGTTTAGTTCCAACCCTGCTCCAACACACTTACCTGTAGGTTTCAAACAAGCCTGAAGGACTCAATTAGTTTGATCAGGTGTGTTTAATTAGGGTTGGAACTAAACTGTGCAGAGCTGCAGCCCTTTTGGAACTGAGTTTGACACCTGTGCCCTTGGTGAATTGGATGAACTAAATTGGCCAGAGTGTATGAGTGTGTGTGTGTGTGTGTGAATGCGAGAGTGTATGGTTGTTTCCCAGTGCTGAATTGTGGCTGGAAGGGCATTCACTGCGTAAAACATCTGCTGGAATAGTTGGTGGTTCATTCTGCTGTTGTAACTTCTAAAAAACAGAGACTAAGCTGAAGAAAAATCTGTGAATATTTCTATATAGTTACTATATACTATTTTATTCAAGATACTGCACAGCACAAACATCTGTTGCAGTTCTGATTCTTTGTTGAATTCATTTTAAATTATGAACACTGTATTATTCAGGACTTGTTCACAATTATCCTCAATAAATTCCTGTATCTAAAAGAGATTTACCAAAACACAAGACAGAATAATAGCCTTCACAAGACTGAAATGAAAGGAAATGAAGTTTCCAAAAATTAAACCAATGAAAACATGCTGGGTCATGATTGAACAGGGTGATATTTAAAGAACTCTTGCTCTGAAAGCAGTGCAGATTAATAAACTAGGTTTTACACAGCGGGTCAGAGAATCATTGATTTGATTTGAATCAGTTTTGAGTGGCACATCCTGCCTGACCCTGAGTGCTAACAATGAACTCATTAAGATAACATACTTTTTAGCTAATCTGACAGAAGCCTGATGTGCTCTGCATGTAAAAGCGGCAAATGTGTACAATGACAAAAAATGCTATTCTTACTTAGACTTTATGGGCACTATCATACACCCAATGCAATCATGCGCAAGACACGTTTGGTGGGATTTGTTGCTATTTTCATACCAGTGCAACTGTAATTGTGCGCCATGTTCTTCAAATAGCATATACATTTGCACCATTTTGTGGAGTCTTTGTGGGAGGGCGGAGCTTTTTTCAGTTTATTCATTACAATTTGCATATGTAGAATGTTTTATTATTAGTAGCAGTATTATTTACTGTATGCATATTTATGTTTGTTTTAATAAAAACAAGTTTAGATTTGTCCACCTGTGGGGTTTAACAGACGTATGCATCACCAAATGGGGCATAAGAATAGTGTGTGTGTTTAGATTTAACTGACCACACTTTGTTATTATTGTTTATTTATTAGTTTTCTGGAAACTACAACTGAATTTAGAAATAGTTTTGAAACAATTCTTTGCGCTTAACAAAATTAAATGTATGCTAATGATTGTCTTCAGTGGAGTGTGTACAACACAATTTTCTCATCCACAAAATTAAAGGAGTAAAAGTAAAGAGAATGTAAAGAGGCGAATTTAGGAGGCTCGTTCTTTATTCTCGTGCTGCAGATGGTGTGTTTAACTGTTCTCTCGCTAGTGAAGTGTTCAGTTTTTATACTTGCAGTCTGTCTTAGCAAATGCACCATGGCGCGACGCAACTGATTCATAAAGGGAATGGGAGATGAAACTCTGATTGGTTTAATGCACGTTATTCTGAAAATACTCCCATAACTCATTGAGAGTAAGCACAACCCTTTCAGACAATGATCCAGGACTTGGATCGTATTTTTCCTTCCTTAAACAGCAGAAGTGAATTAGGACAGGCTTTTTGCGGCATGTGCTTTAGACTTTGTGCTTAGATCAGGGGCCACCAATCTCGTTCCTGGAGGTCTGGTGACTTGCAGGGTTTAACTCCTACTTGCCTCAACACACCTACAGTATACCTAGTAAAGCTGCGGGCATACTAAAGTTTGATAATGCGAAAAAAAGGTGCGGGATTAAATAAGATGATTAGACATTAAAGAGTAAGCGATTGCTCCATGTTTTAAATTTCTGTCCAGAGATGTCATGTTTTGATTCTCCATTGGTCTCACGCAGTCAAGAGATGCGAAAACTTGACGTTTGACTTTGCGTTTCCGGTCAAACGCATTTATGTGCGTATGAATGGAGGTCTATGGAGAGAAAAGTCCAGTGTGAGTGCAGCTTAAAACCCTTGGTTAGCTTGTTCAGGTGTGTTTGATTAGGATTGGAGCTATAAAATTAGCAGGACAGCGGACCTCCGAGAACAAGTTTGGTGATCCCTGGCTTAGATTGTTAAAATAGAGCTTCTTGTTCTAGTCCAAATATTATTTAAAAAATCATAAATCAAGAAGCAGTTTTTAAACAAGCAAAAATATGGTCTCTTTTGTTTTCAAAAATAATATGTCAAAATGAAGTGAGTTTATCTTTAAAACAAGCTAAATGCTCTTATTTCAAATCAAAAATAAGATTATTTGACGTACTCCATTGGCAGATTATTTTGCTTGTTTTAATGGGAAAATTCTATTTAACGTATTATTTCTGAAAACAAGACAATATTTTTTGCTTGTCTAGAAAATGCTTCTTGATTTAAGAAACAAGACAAAAACTTTATGTAAGAAGAGCAGTGTTTACAGTGCGTGCGAGTGTGTGGACACAAACATGTTTTTGTCTATAAGTAATATTCCTATAAAGGACAAAAATCTGAATTATTGTGGGGTTTATATGCTGTCGTTTAGTTCTGGCATGATGGTTGGATTGTCATTTATTTTTAGCTTCTTCCAGAACACTTTCTACATTTGCCGTCCTCACTGGAATAACCTAATGTTAACCGCTTTGCTCAAGGGCACGACTGTGTTCTAGTACTTAAACTGCCTGTTCCAGAGTTTGAAGCTGCGATCTTACAATGACTAGCCCAGAGCAGTTCCTACTAGGCCACCAGTGGTTTTAGAGGACTTTTGTGTGTCAGGACATTCCCCATGAACATCATAAACAGCTTTACATCATAACTATACATCATCGCAGAATCTGTTTTTATAAATCTTACAGCAATTCTTAACTTTTTAGATTTAGCGGTAATTTTGTATGAATTTGCATGATCTCATACTAGTATGATTTGCTCATCTACTAATGTTGATTTTAAGGGTGGGGTTTGAGAGCACGCCTTCTTTTAAAAAATGCTTTTTTGTATGGATTAAATTGTATGAATAGGAATACATTGTCCATTTTTTAAGACAATAGTTGGCTTGTGAGATCAGCCTGTTTTTGTTGGTTTAGTCATTTTTATGTTGCTTTTGAGAAAACATTGCTCATAAAGTGTCATAAAGTCTTTTTTATGGTACTAGAGAGCATTTGATGGTCATGATTTTATGAGAAACTGAATTATGAGGTGTGTGAATAAAACCGTTGATCCATTTAGGCAGAAGTGACAAACATTACGTGTTTATATCTGTTTTTTTTTTTTTCTAAACACCAATTTTGTCACTGTTTTAGGGCAAATTAGCTTATAGATATCCTAAAAATAACAATACTGATACCAACATCTAAAATACTTTGTTTTAATCATTTGTTTAAGGAAACTAAATCAAAAACCAAGACCATTTCTGCCAAAAAATGTAACTGCTTTTTTTCTGCTTTATTCTCTCAACTCTGAGATATATTTAAAAAAAAACTCTGAATTTCAAGATGTAAACTCACATTTATGAGTATACATTTCATAATTTGACTTTTGTCTCAGAATTCGGTGCTTAGCTGTAGTTCTCATTCATTCTTTTTTTTTTCTGCTTAGTCCATTTATAAATCAGGGATTGCCACAGCGAATGAACCACCAACTTATCCAGCATATGTTTTAAGCAGCGGATGCCCTTCCAGCTACAACCCATCACTGGGAAACACCCATAAATTCTCATTCACACACATACACTATGGCCAATTTAGCATGTCTAACTACACCTACCTTGTGAAGGAATTCGGAGCACCCGGTGGAAACCCAGGTGAACATGGGGAGAACATGCAAACTCCCAGTCGAGGCTCGAACCAGCGACCATTTTGCTGTGAGGTGATCGTGCTACCCACTGCGCCACACTGATGCCCAAAATGTAGCTCTTACTTTTGTTATTTAATTATATTATATTTAATTATAATCTTTATGTATTTGTGCATTTATTTGTTTGTTGGTTTGTTTTTATATATATTTTTTTTGTTTTATGATTGTGTCTTAAAATTCTTTTCACTATTTTATTTATTCACTAATAAATTGTGAATTTACCCAGCAGGCACACAACATTATAACACGTCATTATTAGGTTAGATTTAGGTTGTGATGTCAAATAAATAAATTCAATCTATGTTATTTTGATGTCCAATAACAGTTGATATTTGATGTTGGCTCGACGTTAGATCTTGGTCACTTAAGTTAACGTCATATTGATGTAAAATACTGAAATTTATATGTCAGGTATGGCAACCACAATCCATATTAGACGTCATAGTAGCAACACCCACACAACGTCAAGCAGTAACATCATTAAACGTTGATATTTGGTTGTTTTTAGGTTGTATTGGAAAGTGGTCAAAATGCTAATGCTATCTGTGTGAAGTTGCACACTGAAGTTGGGTTAAGTTGGGTTCCGACGTCAACCCGATTTGCATTTCCATCCAAAATACAACGTCCCACAATGTTGGGGTACGTCAATCTGATGTCATGTTGACGTTCTGTGCCTGTTGGGTATAACTTCAAGGGAAGAAAATCAGAATTGCTAGTTGTAAATTAAGAGCGGCAAATTAAGAAATGTGAGATTGAAAAGTCACAATTGACCCTTTTGAAATTAATACATTCATTCAGCCTCAATACTCAATAATTGTTCGAAAATTACAACAAAGGCTTAAAATGCTTCAAAACAATTACATTTTGGAAAAACTAACATTAAAAAAATCGTATCGACCCCAAAACATTGGAAGTGTTGTGGCATTCATACAGAATAGTGCAATTGTACAGTAATACGATTTTGAAAACTATTATTCCTTTTTTTTGTGTTTCGCTCATTAGCTTTGTGTGCCTGAACACTTTTCATGTATTTCAGCAAGCATAAACCTCTTTCTGCTCTGCATGCTGGTTCAGTTTAATTGATTTCGTGTGCATGTAGTGATTGCGAGCCCGTCTGTTCATGCATAAAATTGAGTTTAATACTTGAGAATTGTAACATGAAGGTGCATCTTTGTTAAAGTGATGCTGAAGCTGAAGGTTTAGCCAGCAGGTCTCTGTAGTGTGTGTGTGTGTGTGTGTGTGTGTGGAGACTGTGTGGACTGACCCACACTAATACAGGGAAGCAGACTGTGTGCCCTGAAGTCCTGACCTGATTTGATTTTTACCGTTTTCTTTTGTACCTTCATATTTAAAATTTTAGTTGATATTTGAGGACACAAGCACTTGACCTAGCCTGATATTTTATTCATGCTGGAAAAATGGTTCAGGGCAAGACTGTAGCCATGTGTTTTACAATGTGGTATAAAGTAGACCCAGGCTCATTCATATTTCGTAACACTGTGTACATTTCTGGAGTATGTCCGGAAAAACGTCCCAGGGGCTACATTTTTTAGCAGTTTTTGTTTTCGCGAATCCCTAGATGCTGCTGTGTATGCTTTTTCAGATCTCAAATTTCTCCTGCCGTTGCCATTCGTGCCTGCTGTTCTCATGTAAATCCACCAGAGGCCGCTGTTGACTCACTGCTTTACTGACTGACCAATCGACAGATCTCCCCACCCACCCTTTCCTAAGCCCAACCAATAGTTATTTAAAAAGCACTGATTGACCTGCTCACCCCCTTCCCTAAACCTAACCAAAGTTCTAAAAAGAAATCCAGTAAAAGAAAAGCCCTTGCCTGATTTTTACCACATTTTCAGATTTTACCACATTTTCACCCTGTTATTTACTTTTTTATTGTTAAGATTCTGTTTTTGTCTTACCCACTTTCTGGAACCGTTCTTTGCCAGACTCGAATCCCGTTGTCGTGGTCAACTTCGCTCTGCATCTCTAGTTCACCTACGTACATGCCAAGCTAACTGGAAAAACTGGTAACAGCAGGTAAGTCGTCCGAGGTAAGCGGTCAGCTGGTAAGTGCAATAAGAAATGACGTCAAACCACCCCATATCTTTCGTTTTAAAGACATAATGCAGCCATAAGTACTTGGCGTTCTGGCTACATAATTTCTCCAGAAGCATAGGGCTACGCTTTCAGAATGAGCTTATGTTGAATGCATTTGCTATTTAAACTGCCTGACATAAAATGTGAAAATACAACATAGGCTTATAGGCAAATTATGTAGCCAGAGCTACGTATAGTTGCATTTCGTTTTAAAACGAACGAGGTGGTGTGACGTTGTTCTTTTTCTCATAGCTCCTGGGAAGTATTTTGCTCTCCAGAAATGTAAATAAGGCTACGTAATCAGAATGAGCTTGGGTTGTGAAAATGTTACCTGAGCCAGTCTGAAAATAGCAAAAAAAAATAATAATAACTTGCGTTGCACCTGTCACCTGTTAGGGTTAAAAGTTTGTTCACAATCGTTGAGCTCAGCTATGATCTGTATTATCAGAGATATTGGCCTTAGCAATCACAACTAACGCAATCTTACAGGAACTGGAACAACAAACTGAAACAAGCATCAGCGTTAATTGACAAATGATGAAACTGTCGAATTTAGCTGGTGTTAAATAGAGAGATACAGAGGTGAGAGATTGAGGCCGAGCAGAGAACAACATTTAATCCTTCATCTCCCGGAGCTACAGGTTGGTTTCTGTGATGGACGGAGCGAGGGAACCCAAGACAAATGGAAAAAGAGGGAGAGAGATTGTAAGAAGCGTCTCCCAGAAGAGCCTGGAGGGGCTTCTACCATCCCAGAATCCAATTTCCAATAAAGTGAAGCTTTATGGGAAAACGGTACAGCACGGCAGAGAGCAGATATTACAAAAAAATAATGAAACTTTATCAGTCGCCGTTAAGACCTAAGCCAAGAGGAGAGGGAGTTGAGATGTGTGCGCTTGTTTTGCGCCGTCCTTCTATTTCATTCCTTCCTCTCAAGGTGACATGTGGTTTTGATAATATTCTGGGTTTGGCGAGTACATTATGGAGAGATCACGCGAATAATTAATATGTCAAGAAGTTCTGTATGTCGCTTTATCTGTCTCTGTCCTTCGCTCTCTCTTTCTCTCTCTCTCTCTGTATCTTTTAGGGATTCTGGAAGGAGCAGAAGCACGATAAAGGGGCTGAATAAGGAAAAGGCAACAGAGGCCAAATGGGAGCAGTTTATCGCCCTGCTAAAGGTTTGCTCTTCCAAAACGTCTTTTTCACACTGGAATGTGTGTGTTGCTCTATGCTGGGTTGTGTTCTTTTCCAAGCGCACCAGTGGGGTTAAGATAAGTGTGCAAAATTAGATGTTTTCTGGAAAACATGGTAAAGCAAAGGGCTAATTAAACCATCTGAAGGAAACAGATATTTCAGTGAGTACGTTTACGTGGACACCAATAATCCGTGGACGCCAACCATGTACACAGTGATTTTTGATTAATTTATTCTGATTAAGGTCATGATCGAACTAAACAGAAATCGGATAAAAACATGAAGAGAATTTCGATTTTAGTCACATTTTTGAAGTGCAGCACAGACATGTAAACACCTCAATCAAACTATTACCGTCATGTAGGATTTTGCCGCATTTCGCGACAATATAGTCTATACACACGGCTGTTTAACACTATTCTCTGAACCTACCAAGTCAGTGAAAGACCGGAGTGTTTGTCACGGAGGGCATGCGTTCAATGTTCCTGAATGAAAGTGAAAGTGCCAAACTGCGGTTAAAGTCGACAAATTAAAAGGAAAACACCCAAAATTATATGCAATTCCAACACAATCTTACAACCTTTTTGATATAGTGGCTAATTTGTATGGATTTATACAATCTAATTTGTAAAATTTAGTACGATTTGTTCATCACCCAATGACGGCTGGGTTTAGGGGCGGGGTTGGGTGCCACGCCTCCTTTTTTTTTTTAAATGGTAGGAATTAGCCACTAAACTGGCAAAAATGTATAATATTTATGCTTCTTGTGAGCTCAAGCTAGAAACTCCAGAGGAAAGGTTGACAGCGTGGTGATACAATGACGTTAATCGAATGTACTCTACTATGTAAAACAGGATCATAAAAGTAAGATTCAGAAAGCAACTCATGTAAACACCTTAATCATATTATTGTCGTACTCAAATTAAGGCAAATATTTTGATTACTGATCTCCATGTAAACGGAGTCAATGTCTGTCTACTCGTCAAGTCAATTCAAGCTTAATTGTCATTTTACTGCATGTGTGGACATACAGTGGAACGAATTGTCATACCTTGCTGGACCATGGTGCTACATAAATAAACATAATCATATGAACACATCACTGGACGTAAGAGCTATTTTAAACCTATACATAACTGAAATACCGGAGCGGTAATCTAAATGACCTGACTACTAGATATATATAAATACTTGCACGTTGCACGGTTATTTGCCTCCACTGTTATACAATGATTTGTCTATTTACCCCAACTTGCCTAATTAACCTAACCTAGTTAAGCCTTTAAATTGCACTTTAAGCTGAATACCAGTATCTCGAAAAATATCTAGTAAAATATTAATTTCTATCATCATGGAAGAGACCAAAGAAGTCAGTTATTAGAAATGAGTTATTAAAGGTGCCATATTGATTATAAAAGTTAAATTGTTATCTGATTTCTACATAGTAGGTTTATGGCTTCTGTACGTTCAAAAAATCGCCAGAAATGGTTTTAGAAGCTCATTTATTACTCTATAAAATACTTCTAGACTCAGAAGGTCCATGATTGAACATATATGGTACGTGCCGTGAATATTATTGAGTGGTGCTCTGACGTGCTGCTCTTACAGACCAAAGAGCTTAGATTCAGCAGTCTGCATGTTTGTTATGACATACGCATCAAATTTCACAATGAACACTATAAATTAACAAAAGATGTAACTAAACTTACCTTATTCCTCTTCAGAGTGTAGATGAATAAATGTGTAATCTGTAAATCTTGCATTTTGCGTCCTAAGGCAAGTTTGAACCATGTCTTGAGTTGCTGTTGCTCAGTAACACAGAGTAAACAATTTGGCGCTCAAGTTTTTTAAAACTACATATATGTTTTTTTTAAATATACTTCAAATAACTAAAGGAGGAAAATTATTACTATTGTATCACTAAAAAAAATTTAGCTTACTAAATGCAGCCTGAGGCGTGAATAGTAATGATCTCAGAGCTTTTTTTATGATCTCAGAGCAGCTGCATATGAGTCATGTTTTCTTGATGACATCAGCTGCTCGTCAGGTCTGCATAAATGACCTAAAGTATGTAGGCGTATATGCAAATGCGGAGGGCATGGCCCATGAATCTCATCACAGTTTGTTTTGTCTTCTGATTGGCCCATCGTCCACCAGGGTTTTACACTTGTGGAATAAACATGAGAACGAGGACACAATGGTGTCTGAGGCTCACAGTGTGCCCATCTCCATATACTGATCTTTTATTATTCAACAATGCATTGGTACATCCAAGATTTTCATTATAGGTGCCTTTAAAACTATTATGTTTAGAAATGTGTAAAAAGTGTCTTCGTTAAACTGAATTTGGGGAAAATATACAGGGGGCTAATAATTTAGGAGGGCTAATAATTCTGATTTCACCTGTATATGAATTGGATTTAGAAACAGATTTGCTTCACTCTGATTGGTTGTTACCTTATGTCCATTGCACTAAATGTTCTTCAAGTCTTCTCCTCTCACTGTGGTTTTCTCCTCATCTGTGATCAGCCTGTTGACTTTGGCAGCAAACCTGTGCTGAGCCTGTTTATAGCAAAACCATCAACATTCATTCAGATCCTTCATCAGCAGAATGTAGGTCAGAACGGTCAAAATTTAACTGCAGTCACGAGTGTCTGATTTGCACAAGCACTTCCTACATTTTGTCATGTTTAAGCCATTACAAGTCCTCCATTACCCTGCGCTCTGTAGTTAAGATGACAGAAAAAGACCATTCCTGTAGTGCTCATTAGTGTTAAAATGATTAAGTTTGCCAATCAAATTCAGGTAGGTCTAAAGCGTCCGTTCAAGGTTTAGAGAGCAGGTTGAAGTGAAGTAGGCAATATATTTAACTGTTTTACAATGGTAATATAAAATTAACAATTGTCGCATCCAGCAAAGCTTGACTGCAAAATTCGTCCTGTAAAACTGTAATTCTTTTTCAAATATTTTCCAAGTGCTGTTTAACGAAGAGATATTTTAACACATACGTTTTAATAACTTATTTGTAATAAGTCATTTCTTTTGTTTTTACCACAATTGTCACGGTTGGTTGCAAGAAAGTGGACCCAGTTGCAGCAATGAGCTATACAAAGGGGGTTTATCGACAGAATAAGGCACAAGTAGACAGACAAGGTCCAAACGGCAGGGGCAACAACACAGGGAAGTGAGTAGTAGAGACAAGATGGCCCTAAAATGAACAGCCAGCCAGGAGTAGTAACAACAGTGGTCAAAACCAGAGCTAGATCCTGGAGTAAGCCAAGTAAACTCCAGACTGGCAGGCCAGGGAGGTCAGGACTGGAAATAAGACACAAGCCAGGACAGCAATATACAATAAACTAAATCTGAAATATAAAAATGGAGAGGCAGTGGCGCAGTAGGTAGTGCTGTCGCCTCACAGCAAGAAGGTCGCTGGTTCGAACCTCGGCTCAGTTGGCTTTTCTGTGTGGAGTTTGCATGTTCTCCCTGCCTTCTCGTGGGTTTCCTCCGGGTGCTCCGGTTTTCCCCACAGTCCAAAGACATGCGGTACAGGTGAATTGGGTAGGCTAAATTGTCCGTAGTGTATGAGTGTGTGTGTGAATGTGTGTGTGGATGTTTCCCAGAAATGGGTTGCGGCTGGAAGGGCATCTGCTGCCTAAAAACTTGCTGGATAAGTTAGAGGTTCTTTCCGCTGTGGCGACCCCGGATTATTAAAGGGACTAAGCCGACAAGAAAATGAATGAATGAATGAAATATCAAAATCAAATATAAATACTAGGATAACTAGACTGACTTGGGCAATCTGATAAAACAGAAACCGAAATAAAAAGGCTTCTAGAATCTTAAAAGAGAGTAATTAAACAAACAACTAATAATCAACTACTATTGAGACTGCGACTGACAGAAAAGTGGTTCAACGGATAAAAGCAAGACAAAAACAAAATATTACAATAGCTCAGTAAAGATACAAGGCTAGGATACAAGACAAGCTCACATGGAACGAACCAGCAAAGAAATGAGAACGCACAGCACAATATATAGAAAAAGCACACGAGAGACAGGTGAAAACAATCAGGATTACGATAACAAGGTCTAAATATTCAATTCAATTCAATTCAGCTTCATTTGTATAGCGCTTTTACAATGTAGATTGTGTCAAAGCAGCTTCACATAAATGGTCATAGTAACTAGAACAGTGTGGTTCAGGTTTTAGTGTTTAAGTTCAGTTCAGTTTAGCTCAGTTCAGTGTGATTTAATCATTACTGAGAGTTCAAACAATGAAGATCAAATTCATCGATGCGTAGCTCTACCAATCCTGAACAATGCGAGGCAGTGGCGACAGCGGAGAGGGAAAAAAAAACTTCACCTGATGGTGAATAGGGCAAGGTAACTGAAAACAAGGAGAAAGACAAGAGGAGCACATGGCCAACACAGCTTAAGGTACAGCAATGTATATAGGGATAAACAAGCATACATTAAACACTGACAGGACAGACAAGACTGTCAGGTGAGGACCATAACAATAATGACAGTACATAATATGTAATATCGAAAAAAAATTGACCTTAAATTATGTTAAAGAATAAAATAAAACTCATTTTATTCCAACCAAACAAAAAGAAATAACACTTTTTCCTGTTGAAGAAACAAATAAAAGAAATACTGTGAAAATGTCCTTGCTCTACTACACATCACTTGGGGGGTTTGGGGGATCATGATTCATACGAATAATGATTCATAGTTTCCACAAAGATATTAAGCAGCTGTTTCCAGCAATGATCTTAATAAAAATAGTTCTTGGTAATCAAAATAAATCTGCATATTACGAAGATTTCTGAAGGATTATGTGACACTAAAGACTATTAATGAAAGTAATGAAGTAATAATAAAAAATTGCCACTATTACAATTTTAATATTTGTTTAGTCAAATAAATAGCTTATTGAGCATAACAGACTTCTAAATAAACCTCAAAATTATGCTTATTTACAGCTTACCTCATAGGTCACCAAAACACCAACACATGCACACATTTTTGCTTATTTCTTTTATAAACTGAAGGACGATTGTAGATTATATCCTGTGTGGGTTTATGGCCCGGCACAGCTGCTGTGATATTGATCCAGATGAACACACTCATTGCTGCACAGACCGAGTGACTTTCGGCAGTGTCTGGTTCTGGATGGGTGGAGCACAAAACGAGTGTTATCTGTTGCCCATCTCACTGCCAACTCAACTGTCACTTTCCTTGCGCGCACAGTTACATGTAGCACATTGTCATGGCAACAGTGCATGCCATCATCATCCTCATCCTGCACTTCAGCGCTGCGCTATTTGGCACAAAGACAGAAAAAGAAAATCCATCAGGTTTGGATTTTGGGGTTGATAAAAACATTTTGTAAAATATTATTTTGGAAAAGGTTTGCTAGTGAAAAGCTTTCTCTCATCCGATTGGTCGAGCTACCTAATTGACGTTAAATAAGTTTGGAAAGTTTTGTTTATGCATATAACATGCGTATTACATTCATTCATTAATTTTTCTTCAGCTTAGTCTTTTTATTAATCAGGGGTCTTATCCAGCATATGTTTTACGAAGCAGATGCCCTTTCAGCTGCAACCCAGTACTGGAAAACATCCATACACACTTGTTTAAACACACACTACGGCTAGTTTAGGTCATTTAATTCACCTATAGCCAAGTAGGTATCGCTGCAGACCGAAGATCTCCAAGTGGGAGGGACTTAAACCAAAAGTAGGTTGGGTTTAGGTAGTGTAGGTGAAGCAGATATTAATAAAACACATCAGGTTACTCTAAATTTGGGTTTAGGGTTGGGGTAGGTGTAGGTGTAGACATTCATAAAGCACAATATTGGAATACATGTAATGTACAAGATGTTAAATAAATAAAAACTCCAGGTTTGTACAGTCCACTTGAAGCTCAAAGGCCAACCCACTTGGACCTTCTCCTTATATCGCTTGTCTTTGGACTGTGGGAGAAAACGGAGCACCCGGAGGAAATCCACATGAATATGGGGAGAACATGCAAACTTCTCACAGAAATGCCAACTGACCCAGAAGGAACTCAAACTAGCGACCTTCTTGCTGTGAGGCAACAGTGCTAACCACTGAGCCACATGCTTCCGCATGCATATTACATAGTTGAAAATCTAAAGATGATACCCCCACTCTGAGTCTCTGGGCATCATCGTTGAAAACCCGATCAACCTACCTACCATTTCACTGTTTATCCTCTTACTCTCCTTCCCCTTCATCCCACTGTCCCATTGTTACTATTCCTTTAATCCCTACATGTCTACAATAAAGTCATGCTCAAAGTGTGGCGTGCTCCATGCTGGTGAAACTGAAATTAGATGTAATGGTATAAAATGGGGAAGGGAAGTTATTTTACTTCAAGATTGAAGGCACTTAAAAATATTAATGTGCGCATATAAAGCATAAAACACAATGTCATAACAATCAAGTTCGCACCACATTATATTAGGTGTTTTAATCACAAAGAATATCAAAAAATATATTAAAAATACAAAAGACATCCTGGCACTCCCTTGTGGCCCACTAGGGGGCCCCAGACCCCAGTTTAATAACGCCTGGATTAAGTGGTAGGTGTAAGTCAACTATATTTATTACAGATGTATTTACATGCAGTTTTTAATATATATAATGTCATGCATAAAACTACACAATAGATGAAATATATCAAATGTTTAATTTAAATATCTTTATATAGTAGCTGATGACACTTAAAGGGATAGTACACCCAAAAATGTAAATTTTACTAATAAATTGCTCCCACTCTATTTGTTTTAGACCTGTTTAAGGTTCTTTCTTCCATATAAGAAGATATACTAAAGAAATGTTGGGGAAAATCAATCATTCTCCAACAGCATTTTTGTTCTAACTGTGGATGTCAATTTGTTTTGTTTGTTGGTTTGTTTTAGCATTTTTCAGACTACCTTGATGTGGAAAGACATATACTACTTGAGTAATTTTAATTTTTGGTTGAACTGTCCCTAATATAAAGTGGGTTTAAACTTTGAACTGGTCATTTTGATTACATGATTACTTTAAAAATCGAATTAAAGGGCTCCTATGATGAAAACAACTTTCGTAAGCTGTTTGGACAGATCCGTGTGTGTTTATAGTGTGTCCACTGTCATATTGGAGTGATAGAAACACAATAAGTTTTGTTTTTTTTCCTGACGTTAAAATAGGACCCAAATCCCTGTAGTTTTGAGGCCCACCGCAACGTGACGTAGGAGTGGTTTTCCTCACCCACCGAATTGATTGACATGCACCATGTTTCATGTATACACACGTCCACAGAACTCTCTGTGATTTTTATAAGTTTTATAAGTTTAAAACATTTTTAAAATAGAGCATGTCTGTATTAAAGAGTAAAATCCGTATGTAATTCTTGGTGTCAGTAGACACTAATGTGTGTATAGGTGCGTCCCAAATCCCATACTTATGCTCTACTCTATGCCATTTTGTAGCATAAATATTTGAGTGCGTTCACACTGAAAACTCTAAAAAGAATAAGTGCACATTAATTACCCAGATGATGCACTAATTCAACTAAAATTAATTGTGGGATGTTGGACACTTCACGTTTCCCAGAGATGGGTTGCAGCTGGAAGGGCATCTGCTGTGTAAAACATATGCTGGATAAGTTGGCGGTTCATTCTGCTGTGGCGACCCCAGATTAATAAAAGAAAATGAATGAATAAATGGACACTTTACTCACTCAACAGCCACTGCACTGCTCACGTAGAGGAAAGGGCAGAGCTATTGGGCGCATGTTAGATTACTTTATTTATTTTGGATTGTGAGAGCAAAATTCTCCTACGTGAGGGATTATATCGCCTCCCAATGGTGTATGCGGTTATACTCACGGCAGGTATTTTTTGGTAGTTTAGTAATTTATTTCACACACACGCAAAAAAATAAATAAACAAAAAAACGGAAGCGGTTTGAATTTCTGCTTAGTAAAATAACCTTAGTGTTACTTTTGGGATGACACTACTTACATGGACTATGCTAACAGTGTATAAGTACATAGTGCATAAGTGCATAATAGTGTGCCATTTAGGGTCCAGCTTATGTGTGTACTGCAAACGTGTGACACTCATCATTTCAGAAAGGTTTGAATAAACTCCACCACAAATACATCAAATAAACTTACTTGGTATTTTTGAATAATGAGCTGTGTTTCTGTCTCTATCACTGACTGCTGTTTATCTGACGTAACGGATGACGAGAAGCACACGCACATGGAAATGGTGGGCGGGGAGAAGCAGCTCATTTGCATTTAAAGCCACAGGCTACAAAAACAGCTACAATGTACTCAGACACCAAAATGGGCAGTTTCTGGAGGCTATAATAATTTATCTGCTGGAAATTTTGAGCTGAAACTTTGCAAACACATTCTGGAGACTCTTAAGGCTTATCTTACATCTTGTAAAAGTGGTAAAGTAGGTGCCCTTTAAGCTGTTTATGAAATGCACATCTTTGATACAAATTTTTATTTTTAAAAAATTACCAAAAAATAAATAAATAAAAAAATTTGTTGTCACATTAGCTTTATGTCTCAAGTAAATGCTTTTATGAAAATGCAGAATATTAGACAGCACAACTAAGTTCAACATTGATGATAATAATAAGAAATGTTCCAGAATCTGTTTAACGTTAAATTATTTCCGAACGATCGTGTGACACCAACGACTTCGTAATGATGCTAAAATATCAGATTTGTCATTTTGTTATGCTGTTTCCAGTAATTATCCATTATTGTTTATTTTTAACATTAATGTATCTGCGCTTCAGACCCTGTTTCTGCTCCTGTGTTTCTGGACTCATCCTGGGCCTAATGCACCCTACAGGTGTCCTGCATTATTGCCTGAAGATAATTAGCTAAAATTCTCCCAGACCCCACGGAGTAGATCAGAGAGAGGTATTGATTCCCGATGAAAGCTCGGGAGCTCGGCGATACTGCCTTTTCGCACAGTTACTGTTTACTTCATTCCATGTAAAAGAAATCAAAAGGCCTAATAAAGCCTCTTTCGGTCGTGCCAATTAATCGAGCGAGACTTAATCCAAAAGATTTGAGGGTAAAATCCTAGAGCTGGACTGTGAAGATATGCCTCTTTACTGGAGTTTTATTGTTACCGGTTTAATTGGTTTTTGGATATAGAAAAAACCCTGCTGTATGAAAATGTATTTGCGAATAATCGTTGATGGGAAGAATCGGCGCGAACGCTCATTATTTATTATGTAAGCAAACACAGACATGATTAATCTCCCAATTTAATAAGTCTATATATTATTAATAGATAATAAATCCGGATGACTGAAAATGACATCGTTATAGTTTGTATTTATGAGGCATGAAAGCAGCCAATTTATTCAAGAGTTATGTCTCTCTCCCAACAGCATCCCTGGTTTACTTGATGTAATGAAAACTTCATTTTTTCTCAAGATTTATGTGTTTTGTCTCGGTTAATGAAGTGTTGTATTTGAGGTGGATGATATATTTATAGTGATAAATGTGTCTTAGTGGTTATTAGATGAAAATGAGATCGAATGGTAATTTCTGTCATCTTGTGTTTACATACTAACGACGCGGGCGAAAGTTTAGTGTGTGGATTGTCCAGCAGGGGGCGCGCTAGGATCATTTACAAATTTTGGAAGGAAATCGCCTGTTTATGTATTTATAACTCTTATGACTGCTGGAATATTGTTATGACTCTCATATTTGTGTTATAAATTGGGATTTATATGTGTTTCAGATCTACAGAGGGTTCTTGAAGAAGCTTAGCTCGGGTTTTGTTAAACCCCTCAGCTCTGCACCAGACAGGTGAATAGCATTAGCACAGTGAAAGTGGGTAAAACTTTATTTCACTGTGTATCTGTTAATAACCAGTATCGGGCGTAAAAACAATATATTACGATCCAAAGACACTTTCTTAAAGTAGCCCAACTAAATGTTAGGCTACATATAGCCTACTTTTTAAGCAATGTGATAGCATTTGAAACACATTTTTTAGGATAGGCTTAAACTTGTAGCCTACCTTTTTTTTACACAAAACTGATAAGAACTAATATTAGTAATCAGTGTTGGGGGTAACACATTACAATATTTCTTTCCAAAGTAACGCATTACTTTAAAAAATCAAGTAATAATATTTAAGGTTACTTTTTTAAAAATCTTACTCAAGTTACTTTTCAGATTAATTAATACACTTTTAAAATGTTATTTGCTAAATTAAAAATAGTGTAATCATGCTGAATCACACTCAGGGAAAGAATGAGCTTCCCGTGGGAAAAAACAGAAACCCAAGATGGCAGAGCCTTGCATTTCTGGAAGTATTCTCATTATTTTGAACACATGGAAGAAAAGAGGATTGTCTTAATGGACTCTGATTTTACTGAAATAATTAGACAAAAATACACAAACTTGTAAAACACACTGCTTTCAACTTTTTAATTAATCCATATACAGCATAGCGTCAGGAAGTTCTCAAAAGGCAACATTGTTCTAATATTTTCATAAATAAGTGTTTTTTTTAAAGGTAAATGAAGGTGTAGGTTATACAGTGTGTTGTTAAGTCCAGAGCTCCTTTATTTAAAAAAAACAAAAAAAAAAAACTGCAAGTTCTAAAAGAGATCAAGCCTCAGGTAGGTATAAAAAAAGTAACTCAAAAGTAATGTAAAGCATTTCTTTACATAAAAAGTAACTAAGTAACGCAGTTACTTTTTTAGGAAAATAACTCAATATTGTAATGCATTACTTTAAAAAGTAACTTTCCCCAACACTGTTAGTAATATGCAGCTATCCATGTATCATGTGTAATTATTACTCAGAATAAGAGAATTTGGTACGTGGGATTATTTTAATTGTTTAACCATTGTTTTACTACAGATGCCATTGTTAAAGTATTTAGCATGGGACAATAACCGTTTTCAAGGGATACCGCGGTTTAGAAAAGTCACGGCAAAATTTTCTGCAATGCTGTTCCAAAGGTATGAGTAAAAAAAAATTTTTTTTCGTTTTTTTTTTTTGGACAATAGTATCTCCTGCAGAAAAGATATCCAAAGATGCCAATTTAAATTGTAAAAAAAAAAAAAAATTATCTGTTTTTGAAACAAATGAAGACAGCAGAAGTCAATTATTAATTTAGCCTGACATGTTTACTGCTCCAAAATATTTTAGATGTTTCTCAAAATAAAATATATTGTGTTTAAACACACATTATTATTTGTGTGTTTTTTTACCCAGATATTTAAAATTAATATATATTTAGAGCAGTGATCACAATACCGCGAAACTGTGAAGTTTTTATCCAAGGTTATCATAGCGTCAGAATCTTACACCGGCCCATTCTTAGTTTAGTGTATCAAAATCATTGTCGTTAATTTGTGGTAACCATTGTTTAACTACATACATTTATACTAAAACATTTACTAATTAAAAATACGTTTGAGTCTGGAAGCTCAGAAATCTATTAATCAAATGTGATACAGCAGGCTTAATATGATTAATTGCCCAATATGCATGCATAGTTATTGTGCAGGGTGATATTCCCAATATCTTTTTCCCCAAACAAAATTTACCCATTCCAAAACTAATAAGGGTGGCTCAGTGGATAGCACTGTTGCCTCACAGCAAGAAGTTTGCTGGTTCGAGTCCCAGCTGGGTCAGTTGGCATTTCTGTGGAGTTTGCATGTTCTCCTTGTGTTCATGTGGGTTTCCTGTGGGTGCTCCGGTTTCCCCCACAGTCCAAAGAGATGCGCTATAGGTGAATTGAACAAGCTAAATTTATTCTGTAGTTTGTGAGTGTGTGTGTGTGTGTGTGTGAATGAGTGTGTATGGATGTTTACCAGTACTGGGTTGCAGCTGGAAGGGCATTCGCTGTGTTAAACATATTCTAAGTAAGATGGCGGTTCATTACACTGTGGCGACCCCTGATAATAAAAAGAGACCAAACCAAAGGAAAATTAAATTAAATATTAATAACTACTATTCATTTAATATATAAACATTAATAAGTTATAAGAAAATTCCGTACAGTAAGTTCAGATGAGCATAATTATTAAGCAGCTTTTCTTTTACTTTTACTGGTTAAATGACAATATTTAACTCTTGCTGAACATTCATATATATATATATATCTTTGTTCTATAACCACTTTACATTATTATTTGTTCAGTAGACATAATAATTGTGTTTAAATAGTTTACTTGTGAACTTTATTTTATTTCTTAATTAATGACCACAGTTCATTTGCCTAGTTTATTTGTATATGATCAGTTATCGTCATTTTTGACCAGCATGTGAGAATGTGATGACCTCTGGTTGCTGTGATGTGTTTATCATGTGATGAATTGTCTCCTCTTTGATAAAGCCTGAAGTCAGTCAAAGTTCAGCCTGAAAGCGAGCAAAACACAGCCAGAGAGAATACAGAGACTCAGTGAGGCAAGAGGTGTGTTTGCTCTTCCCAGAATTCACGTTATTAATATCTAGGAACTACGAGCACATTTTGACCTTTCAAAAACATTATTTTTTGATTAGTTTGTTTTTAAAAAGCAGGGAAACACGCAGGAAATTTCTCAAAAAAAATGATTTACATTACATTTTTCAGTTTGTTTGTTTTAAATTATTTTTTTTTATTTATTGTTTTGACCACAGTTTTACTATGGATGCTAAACAAGATTGTAGTTGTTAAACAGTGGTTAGTGTAGCAAAATCATGGTTAATTTCTGGTTACCATTGTTTTCTCATATACATTTTTTTGCAATGAAACAATGGTTAATTTGCATATTAATTTCATATTATTATTATTATTATGGGTTGTTCACACTAGATATTATAACTAGGAAAACCGTTTAAATAATCATACTAATTCTGTGAGTATAGTGAACAATGTTCCGAATGTGTTATGTATTGTATTTGTTTTGCTTGCAAAAAAACTGTATTTGTCAATTTGTGAAAAAATAATTATATTATATCAGGGATCACCAACCTTTTTGAAACTGCTACTTCTTGGGTATTGATTAATGTGAAGTGCTGCCAGTTTGATACACACTTCTCAAATTTGCTCAATTTACTTTTAATTATATGTTATTATTAACAATTAATGAAATTCATCCATGTGAAGACACTGATCATGTTAATAAATTCTTACAATAGTTGTCAACAATAATTTAACAAGGTAGGAAACAGATACGTATTAATATGCAAGACTTTATTTCTTTAAATCTCTGCAAATATTTACATTTTAAAATGACTTCTACACTATTTTCACTAGCCACTAACAATTTTTAACAAATCATGCACTACAGTGTACCATGTTTGTCAATAAACTGTGTAACATAAATCAACTTTCAGATTTGACTGAAATTATTAGCAAACCTTTTAATCATTGTTGGACGAGTTGGACATGGAAGAGAGTGGAGATTATATTCGTTCTAGTCTTTAAGAACAGTTCTTGTCTAAAAGTACCTTTTTAGACAATCAAAAATTGTCTAAATTTTTCTAATCAAAAAATGCACAGCTCTAAATGAGGCTTCGGTTGCTTTTTGGTGGGGGTTCACCAGTCTCGTGGAAAAAGACTGTTTTCACAAACCATCCTTTAATTCTGGGAACTGGTCAACCCAAGTGTCTTCCATTTAAGGATTATGTAGACCAGTCTCTTTTTTTTATATACAAACAGTGTTTTCAAGTGCCGCTCATGTAAGGGGATCATTATTACAGTATAATATTTGTATAATATTTTTTATAGGTATCTCTTATTTCACTAGTTCTCATGTTGGGCAAACCTCTGCATTTTCTAATCTCATCCACAATGACACCATGCTGGATGGGATGAATTTCTTTTTTGAAGAAAATGCAAAGGTTAACTCGTCGTTTATCCGATTCTCTGGACTTCTGCACCCAAGTGAGTTTGAGTTGTTTATTGATGTGTAGCCGAGTCAAGTCACCTTTTTATATATCACTTTATATCATGTTTAAAACAGATTCACCACAATAAGAGTTAAACTTTAACTTTATGTACAGTTAAAGTAAGAATTATTAGCCCTCCTTTGAATTTTTTTTTCTCTTTTTTTAAAATATTTCCCAAATGATGTTTAACAGAGAAAAGAAATTTTCACAGTATGTCTAATAATATTTTTTCTTCTGGAAAAAGTCTTATTTGTTTTATTTCGGCTAGAACAAAAGCAGTTTTAAATTTTTTAAACCCCATTTTAAGGACTAAATTATTAGCCCCTTTAGGCAATTTTTTTTCCATAGTCTACAGAACAAACCATCATTATACAATAACTTGCCTAATTACCCTAACCTGCCTAGTTAACCTAATTAACCTAGTTAAGCCTTTAAATGTCACTTTAAGCTGTATAGAAGTGTCTTGAAAAATATCCAGTCAAATATTTACTGTCACCATGGCACAGATAAAATAAGTCATTTATTAGAAATGAGTTATTAAAACTGTTTAGAAATGTGTTGAAAAAAATCTTCTCTTCATCAACCAGAAAGCGGGGGAAAAATAAACAGGGGCTATAAATTAAAGGGGGCTAATAAATCTGACTTGAACTTTCTCCAATTAACGATAAAACACACTTTTTCCAACTATTCAACTATAAAATGTAATGTAAGTACACAAAGTTAAATAATAAAGTCATGCATGTTACATAAAACATTTCTTTTTTAATTAAATTACATGTTTGCTATAATAATTCTGTGCATTTTTGCTTGCTCGCCAAAACAACAGATCTCATTTAGATTTATTTGAAACAGACAAAGCTACATCATAAACGTTGTGCATATTACACTTTTTTTTTAAGTGATACAATTGATTGTGTCACAATTCAGGGACTGTGGCAGTTATACGACTGTGTGTTTGTGTGTGGGTGTTCAGTGAACATTTAATGGCCTGCGTCATTTCCAGTCCTCTTGACAACACAGACGCAAAACCAATTTAAGTCCTCTGTGTGTGTGTGTGTGTGTGTGTAAGCATTCAACATTGCTGTTTACCATAACATTACACTAACAGTCTTTGTGTGTGTACTTGTTTATGGGGAAAATGTGTATTTGTCATTATCCCTATAAAGTGCCTTTGAGACATCTGAATTTTCAAAAAAGAAAGTTTGAGATTTTTGATTTAACCACAGTTGTTGTATTAATTAGCCTTAGGCTTTAAGAAATTAATTTTAGTCAAGCTCCTGCACTTTTTATAAACAAACTGCAAGCAGAGAAACAGTAAACAAACCTTAAATTTTATCAACCCTGTCATGGACAAATTCAAAGTATAAGTATATTTTCATTACAATGTAATTATAAAATGTATATTTTCAGAAAGGTAATGTGTCCCTTTACCAACCCAACTTTTTAGATTATGGAAAAAGTCTATTTATATTAATGAAATAATAGACAAAACATTTATTTCCCAATAAAATATGCAATCCTTGCACATTCTTTTCAAAATAAAACCCAAGATCTAAAATATTCTGTCAAACTTTCAAGCATCATTTAATGCCCCTTATTGGTTAATTCAGAGTTTATAAATAATTTATTTTCATAAAAGTATTCATGTATTTAATTTCAAACAATCAATGAGCTCCATTATAGGGACTTTTAAAGGATATCCGACCAATCACAGAGCTTGCGATACGCGTCGCTGCAACATGTAGTTACATTTTTTGAGAGGTGCAACGATATGCGACCATTCTTTTAGGCTGCGCCAAAGCATATGTGTGCTTGATGCAGAAGTATAAATCAGCCTTTAATACTGCTGTCGATCAGCGCCACCTCCTGGACTGATTATTTAAAATATGTGACCTTATTGGATGGATAACAACTACTGCTGCTAGGCATTTTCCCCTCGTTGTCAGACAGCATCTTTAGCTGTTTAAATGGAGCCTCGTCATCGCTAAAGTCAGCATTTTCTTTCTTTCAATTATATAACCAGCACAAACAAATGTAATACACCAAAATGTTTGACATACACACGTAGCCTATTGTACTGTCCCACTGACACATCATTAAAAGAGTGGCACAAAATGAACACACGCATGGTAAATACTACACAATACAAACTAAATAATGAAACTGCTCCCGATTAGAATTAACATGCAAATCAGCCAGCAGCGTATTAGTCACGTATTTCTATTGGTAATTTTTGGAAATTGCATGGGTTGCATACCAGATAGTTTCATGCCAGTAATATGGTGTGCTCTTTATAATGCAATGAGTTAGTGTGCGTGTGTTTGTGCTTTGAAGAGCTAAAGAGCTAGATAAATTTATAGCAGCTGACAGGTCAGCCTGATCTCACGAGGAAACGTAAGTATTTGGCTAAGTGGCTAATTCGCAGGAATTACGAGTTCAGTCATCCAAAAATGTACGATTTTAAAAAGGAGGTGTGGCACCTAACCCCACCCCTAACCCCAACCGTCATTGGGTGATGACCATATCTTACTAAATTGTATGAATTAGATAATACGAATTAGCCACTAAATCAAAAAGTTACGCCGTGAGATTGCGTTGGACAGGTCGGTTACATTGACGCTATGAGAACTTTTTTTCTCTCTTGCTTGAACTGCATCTGACAGAAGTACAACGGCTTTAACACACGTCTTTCTTTCAAAAAAAAATTTTTTTTCTTTCAAGTAAAGTTTTCCGTAAGCCATTGAAAACAGTATTGACAACCGATGCTCTTTCTGATGACAATTCTTAACGGAAGTTCTAAGCACCCTACCGGAAGGCGCTGGTCACTGGCACCCTCCATGCAGCAACAAAGAAAAAGGTCTATATCAGGCAGTTAAATCACATTCGATCTCCTTTATGGTGAAACAAATAATAAGCTATCTGCAGTTCACTTGATGGCCACCGGTGTGACTAATAACAAGAGTTTCTGATTTATTTATTGGCCAGTTTTATTTCATCTCCTTTCAAAAAGTGCTTTTATTATTACAGTTTTAGATTTCAGGTGTCTTTGCTTCCCTAACTATTCATTTCCTTTAATTGTAGCTGCCAAAATGTTGGTGACCCTTTCAGATCCAGTCCAGACAGGATGCAGCTAACAACCAGCCATTAGCAGCGTATAATGACAGATTATCCAGTGTGTAATAAGCTATTGTCAGGAACTGGGAGGTTAGAGCTCTGGCGGCTGGTAATTATGGGAAGTGCTCTTTTATCTTGTGTGTGTGTGTGTGTGTGTGTGTGTGTGTGTGTGTGTGTGTGTGTGTGTGTGTGTGTGTGTGTGTGTGTGTGTGTTTCTCTTTCTCCTTCTCATTTGCAGTTAGTGAAACAGAATGTGGTCAAGATGCCTAAAGAGTCAAGTCATTGACCTTCAGGAGCGACACACATAACCTGTGATCCAGTGTGAAGCCTATTAGAAAATGTATATATTTACTATTTATTTCAAAGTTATGCTTTTGTGTTTTGTTCGTAACAATAGAAGAAACATGTTTTGGAAAATATCTTCCAATCAAGTCTTATATTGTAGTCAACTGATTGTATTGTAGTTAATTTATTTGTAGTTTCTACCCCATTTCCTGTGAGCTTTTTGTGTGGTGGATTTTTAATGCATAGTAAAATAAACCATATTATGTTATGAATTATATTTTTTATTTAATACATGTATTAATTAATTTATTTGTAATTGTCCCATCCACTTGTAGTCACTACTGTATTGGTCAAAATATTATATTATATTATATTATATTATATTATATTATATTATATTATATTATATTATATTATATTATATTATATTATATTATATTATATTATATACAACAGTTCTGTCCGGTTCTTAAATCTGATTGGCTGATAGCCCTTTGATATTATGCAAATAACAGCACTTGTACCACCTCTTCACCCTTCAGCCTTGTGTATTACTCCGCCCTCAAACAGTGATGAGCAGAGGACACTCTACAAGTTGTCTCTACAAATATTGCAGCTGTTGGGTAGCATGATGTTCTTTTAGGCTTTTTTAGTTGAGAATGTAGTTGTTTATATTACAACTATTTACTTTTTGTATAAAGATAGTGCCTATTTTAAAATATTTACAATTTCTAAGTGTAGGATTCAATGCATCGGCCGGCATTAGCCTGAGCAAATCTAAGAATGTGATGGTTGATGTTCTGCCACAAGATGGCGGGAGAGACCCCTTAGTAAGTCCTAAGTGGAGGTAAACAACATGCACCCCTGAACAAATCATTGTAAATCAGTTAAATCTCTTTTTTGTATTTTGTAGTGTTGTATTTGTACCACAGAAACTAGGGGTTTTGGGTTTACTTACTGTGAAATCCCGATTGCCGCATATACATATATATATATATATATATATATATATATATATATATATATATATATATATATATATATATATATATATATATATATATATATATATATATATATATATATAATCATAATGTAAAAAAATTATATATATATATATATATATATATATATATATATATATATATATATATATATATATATATATATATATATACAATTAAATAGATGAAAATTAGTTTAGTACAATTAAAAATAATGAAAATATCTAATAGGAATAATAGTAAAAATATTCCTTTTCTTATAGTTGAATATATGTATTTGCGTACACTTAAATAGATTTAAGAATTAAGAAATATATATTAAAATTATATAAAATGTATATATTATAAGGAAAATTTATTTTACACTTAGCATTGTATTATTTTATGATTGATTAGACCAAATAAATTTTCACATACTAATTTATCATTCATTTATTTAGTGAGTTAATAAAAAATTAAAAGCGAAGCCTTCACATAACATTCATAACCAAACTTTGCATTTTCATTCATTTCTATCCATATCTTCCACACAAAATATTCCTCATCGCGTCTCACAATATTTCATCGTTGTTTTCAGCTTTCATGTTCATGTTTCTGTTTGTTCTGAAGCACATTTGGCATTAAATTGTAAACTTTCTAATACTGAAATTGAATTTCTTAAATTGAGTCATTCTAATATATATATATATATATATATATATATATATATATATATATATATATATATTTTTTTTTTTTTTTTTTTTTTTTTTTATTACCACCAAGTAAAACCTGTGAATCTATGGCAGATGTCCATGTGTTTCTGCTATCAGTCCATCAAAAGCACACTTGGCTTTTACAGCCAAACATTGAGAAAACTAGAAATATTTAAGAAAATGTAAAGTTTAGTTATAAAATGTAAAGTTGTCAATTATTATAGTGTGAAAGACAGTATTTGACCAATAAACCATAAATATACATGCCTTTATTCAATTATACATTATTTTGTGGAATGTGCAGGATTCTGTTATTTGTTCATCACAGCACCAAATGTATGAAGAATTAATAGACTATTAATTTTTTAAACATAATTAATGCCAGTTAATCTTCCCTACAACATGCTTGAGATATTAATAAAACTAATTCTGATTATTTAAGGGCCTATTTGCCAGCATTTTCAGTAAGGCTTAGTTTGTTAATTAAAATAATCTGACAATGAAAGTTACTTGTAAAGCATTTATTCATCTTATTAAATCTTTTATTGGATTTAATTATGTCATTAAAATAAAATGTTATAACTTGTTTAATGGAGCTAATAACTACTTTAATTTTGAACAACATTAACACATTCTGAAAGAAACACAACTATTTCTGACTATTTTTGTTTGCTGTGTGTTCATTTGTATTTATTGTTGTTGTGTTTATTATAAAAAGGGGTTTTCTTTATTATACCTTTTAAAGTTTTTAATTTGCATTTTTGTGGCGTAAATCAGGATATAAAATTCAGCAATTAATTATATATAATTTTGATGCTGTCCTTTCCCCACTGATAACCTTGCGTTTGTTAAATTGTGTAGATTTGCTGTTACAAATCTGCAGAACTTGAAGAGTAACAGTAGGATTTGTTATCCAGCATGATAAGCTGATCTGTTTTACTTGCAGTAGTAGAAAGTCTAGGGGTCGAAGGTCATCTGGTGGGGCCATGAGTGAGGTCTGTTTTCAGACATTTCTAGAATACCTCAGCGTCTGCATCCAGGGCAAATCTGCACCTCTTTTAGACCTTTTTTTCTGGGAGCTGTAATATATTGACACACAGTGCACTGCATAGGCCAAATGATTGATTACTCTTAAGAGTTATTTTATCACTTGATAATTCAGATATTCAAATACTGCAACAAACAGAAAAATAAATACATTTTACGTTTTTTTGTTTAACAAATTATTTATAATCAGGGAAATTATGTATGCATGAAAAACCTGTAGAAATGGCAATAAAGCTGTAAAATGAATGCACTACAATTGACTGACACAAATTGACATTATACTGAAGATAATGTAATATGAAAGAGATGTAATAACCGAGAGGCCTGATAGTAGACAGAACACTGCTTGTTTGAAGGATTATTTATTTTGTGTGTTTTGAAATGAACCCGGTTAAGCAAGAGAGTGTGAGTGGTTGTGTGTTTTTGTGAGTGTGCCGACAAATGAAGCCTGATCTTGTGCCTCACCACATTTTCTTTCAAAGGAAAATTCAATATTTACTTTTCAATTACCGGCAGCCCCCTCAGTGGACTCCAGATGGAAAACTTACAACATTCTCTTTAGTCGCATGACATAATGAACTTTAAATCTTAAACTTTGGTTTAATTTTTTTTAACAAATTGGCAGTAGATATTTCTATAGAGCTTAAAGTGACATTTAAAGGCTTAATTAGGTTAACTAGACAGGTTAGGGTAATTAGGCAAGTTATTGTATAATAATGTTTTTTCTGCAGACTATCGAAAAAATATGTAAAGGGGCTAACAATTTTGATCTTAAAATAGTTTTTAAATAATTATTAATATAATTAATTCTAGCTGAAATAATACAAATAAGACTTTCTCCAGAAGAAAAAATATTATCGGACATACTGTAAAAATTTCCTTGCTCTGTTCAACATCATTTGGGAAATATTTTAAAAAGAAAAAAGATTCAAATGGTGGCTAATAATTCTGTACCTATTAACACATTGAAATCATCAAGAGTCCAATTCAAAAGATAACCGGTTTGGGGGAATTCATATACGTTATAGGAAGTCCCAACAGGCTGCATTCCTACACACAGTCATTCAAAGACAGTGAGTGTTTTTCTGTTCTCTGTGATCACCCTGACCTTTCGGATGCTCTCACTTTGATCATTTAAATGTGACATCACTGTGACCTCATGACCTCTTACTCAAACACAAACCATTATTTATAGAATAAAGAGTCTGAAATCGATACTTGTTTGACTTTCTTCTGTTGAACACAAAAGAAGATGTTTTGAAGAATGCTGGAAGACTGTAATGAATTAGTCATTACTGTTGAATTTAAGTTACATTGAATCTACATACCAGGAAATGTTTACTTTTGGGTGAACTATTCTCATTCATTCATTCATTTCCATTCAGCTTAGTCACTTTATTCATCAGGGGTCACCACAGAGGAATGAATCGCCAACTTTATCATGTTTTACGCAGCGGATGCCATTCTAGCTGCAACCCAGTATTGGGAAATACCCATGCACTCTTACATTCTCACACGTTCACCTATAGCACATGTCTTTGGACTGTGGGGGAAACCGGAGCACCCGGAGGAAACCCACGCCAACACGGGGAGAAACTATAAAACAAACTCCACACAGAAATGTCAGCTGACCCAGCCGGGACTCGAACCAGCAACCTTCTTGCTGTGAGGTGACAGTGTAAACCACTGAGCCACCGTGACGCCCATGAGCTATTCTTTAAACGGAATAAGTGACTGCATATGGTCATACATTAACATCTTTTTTAATGGACATTTACAGCCATCAGGTGCCATAATATGACTTCAGTGTGCATCTCGTCAAGTTCAGCAACTATGAATAAAACCACACAGTAACCACAGCGAGTACTAAAATCAAGAGCACAGGAAGCTTAATCTCACAATTGGCTTTTTTTTGTCTTTCTGTGGAAGTAAAACAAAATACGTGTTGGTTTCTGTCTGAATGTTGGTGGTTTTGTGAGGGTCAGTGATGACCATTTATGTTTCCATGCCTTTGAGTGACATACAGTTGAAGTCAAAATTATTAGCCCTTCTGCTTTTTAAAATATTTCCCAAATGATGTTTAACAGAGAGAGAAATTTTTCACAATATTTCCTATAATATGTTTTCTTCTGGAAAAAGTTACATTTATTTTATTTCAGCTAGAATAAAATCAGTTTATATATTTTTTCAAACCATTTTGAGGTCATTATTATTATTTTGATGGTCTACAGAACAAACCATCATTATAATGTGTAATGATTTGCCTAATTACCCTAACCTGCCCAGTTAACCTAGTTATGCCATTAAATGTCACTTTAGCTGAATACTAGTGTCTTGAAAAATAACTAGTCAAATGTTATGCGCTGTCATCATGGAAAATATCAAATAAATCAGTTATTAGAAATGAGTTATTAAAACTATTATGTTTAGAAATGTGTTAAAAAAAACTCTGTTAAACAGAAATTGTGGAAAAAATGTACAAGGAGGCTAATAATTTAGGCTTCAACTGTGTATGACTGTGTTTAAGGCTGTAAAGCAATCTTGTGAAATTTAGGAAGATTTTAATTAACATTTTTTTTTATATTTATCTATTTTACATATGGAAAAGTTCCACACTGTTTGAGTTCCTGGTTGATTTCAGGACATTCTTGTGCTGCAACTAGAAAACCTGGTTTATGACTTTTACAGGAAAAGATTGTTGTGCAATAATTCTTTTTACTTCCTTTAATTTTAGTTTCCAGTGCTGCAAACTGCAGTCAGAAGTAGACAGTGGTGTAAAGTAACAAACTACATATACTAAATTACTGTAATTGAGTTTTTTTTTTTTTTTTTCAGGAATTACACTTTACTAAGTAGTTCTAAAGATGTGTACGTTTACTTTCCCTTGAGTACATTTTTAGTGCTGTATCTGTACTTTTACACCACTACTTTCCTTCAACCTGCAGTCACTACTTTATTTTTTTCTTTTCTATGGGGATTGTGATTCCTGTCCAGTCAAATTCTCACACAGAAGGTAAATCACATCATAATGAACTAACTCACTCATGACATGGGTGATTTCTAAATGCAGCAAACTGTTTACAAGAAATAAAAGTGTCCAAGTAGATTTTCAAAATCTTTACACGCATTGACCCAGAGACTGTTTAGATGCATGTCACTGATGAGAAGATGACAACAGATGTTTACTGTATGATGACTGAAATGGACTTAAAACCAGCAGGCAAAAGACGTCAACATGACATCAGATTGGCGTGATATACCAACGTCATGGGCACGTGCAATTTGTTTGGAAATGACAATCGCGTTGACGTCAAAACTCAAGTCAGGCTGATGTCATGTCCAACATCTAACCTAAAACCAACCAAATATTAATGCTACAGCGTGACATTGTGTGGACGTTACCACTATGACATCTATCAGATGTTGGGTTTTGTTTGCCATGCCTGACGAAAAAATGTCTGTTTTTGACGTCAGTATGACGATGGTTTAAGATGTTGGCTCGACGTTGTTCACTTCCTAACACAACCTAAAATCAACTAAATATCAAAGTCATTTGATGTTGTTAATGGACATCCAAAAAACATTGCCCTTAGACGCTGCCTATAGACATTGAATAGACATTTGGTCACCTGATGTCACGACCTAAATCTAACCTAATAGCGTCTTATGATGTTGTGTGCCTGCTGGGCAATAACTTAACGCACTACAGAATGTTACGTTTACACACATCCACAAATTAAATGTTAATGCATCAGCTTTTTACAGCATAATGCTCACTACTCTTAAGTACTTAAGTAAAGGTCTATTTACCCATACTTTGAGTAATTTTACAACAGATACGTTTAGTCTATCTGCCACAGCCATGTCACCCTGCAGCCCAAGACCGGTTACTCACTGAAGCTAAGCAGGGCTGTAGAGACCCCCCTCATGATTGTAAAGCGCTTTGGGTGTATGGCCATACACAATAAATGCGCTATATAAATACACTTTACATTACATTACATTACATTACACTACATTTTTTTCATTTTTGGACAAGTATAGTACTTTTACCTAAGTATGATTTTTCACTACTTTTTTCACCACTGACTGGAAGTAGATGAATGTGATTGGTAAATTTGATTTACTTTCTGTAAGGTGAATAAATATATCATTATGCTGTGTATAGTTCACACAAAGGACTATGTATTCACCTTCCACATGTGAAGTGGTTATTTTCTTGCACTGAACACAAAAGAAGACCTTTGGAAAAATGTTGGTTGCCAAATAGTTGAAGCTAAACTTGATTTGACTATTTTTTTATCTTCTTTTCTGCGTAAATTATCATGTAAATAATGTAAGCAGTGGCTTTAATATTTTCTTTAAAAGGCAAACATTAAGTCAATACTATTTTCTGCAATACAGATATATATATTTTTTAATTTGTGTTTTATTTATAAACCTTTTTTGACTTATAATCAATATATATATACTTTTGTAGATATGTGACAATAGGTCATACATATATATGTATATATATATATATATATATATATATATATATATATATATATATATATATATATATATATATATATATATATATATATATATATATATATATATATATATTATATGTATATATATAACCTACTGCATCTATTTATCTGTCCGTCCGTCCATCTATCTATCTATCTATCTATCTATCTATCTATCTATCTATCTATCTATCTATCTATCTATCTATCTATCTATCTATCTATCTATCTATCTATCTATCTATCTATCTATCTATCTATCTATCTATCTATCATCTACCTGTAAACCAGTAGTAGTGTTCAATTTTGCTAAATTTAAATATACATGTTTTATATTTAGCTATTTTTTTATTACTATATAATATTCAGTCAGTGTGTATGGATGTTTACCAGAGATTGGTTGCAGCTTGAAGGGCATTCGCTGCGTAAAAACATGTGCTGGATAAGTTGGCAGTTCATTTCGTTGTGGCAACCACAGATTAATAAAGGGACTAAACCAAAAAGAAAATAAATTCTAAAATAAAAGTATGAAAATAAAATAATTTCATGGCCTATTTTTGTTCACATTTGTTTTGTTTCAGCATTTATTTATTTTATTTATTTAATTATTCATTCATTTTCTTGTCGGCTTAGTCCCTTTATTAATCCGGGGTCGCCACAGTGGAATGAACCGCCAACTATTTATTTGTTTTAAAATGCTATTTTATTCCAAATCTGGTCGGAATGTTTGCTTTCATTGAAAATCATCAACTTGCAGGCCTAATTTAAGTTGGAAAATCACGGACATGGCAACCCTGTCCTGCTTTTCCGTTTTCCACGTGAATGAATGTTGGCTGGTGAGTTTTACAGCTGGTTTATATCAACTTTGACCTTTCCTAAAGACTTTTAATAATGTATTACAAACAGTTTAGTCAAGATAAGTCGCGTATTCGATATCCTTCAGGTCAACATCATAAATACTTGGATATAAATATTGATTTAAACTGCTACACTGTCGTCTAGGAGGAATATGTTGCTTTTTTTTTTGCTCTGTCAGATGTTCAGGAAATGGAAGAGTGAAACAGCAAAGTGGTTTCTGAATCATGAAGAAGGTTAAATTGTTAAAGGTTTAGCGGCTACAGGTTAGCAGTTGTGTTGTTTGTGCTACAGCTTCTCCAACAGCTTGATTGTGTCTACTTCGACCACTTTTGCCCTCGAGTTACGGTGGATTAAAGTGTCTTGAAGACTTGTGAATATAAAATGTAAATGCGTTTATCCCACAGAGACTGTCCTGGCTGCTTGTACACCAATGAAAGCATTTTCTGTGTTGACAGTCAGGCGGAATTTGTAGCAAACAAACACGGAAGACACTGAGGAAACATGCCGTCATGTGTACACTCGTGTGAATTCAGTGGTGTAGTAATTTTAGCATAAGCTCTGTGTGGTTGGCTTTATTAGTTATGCAGATAGTCTGCTATAACTGCTTTAAGTATACGTCTGAAAAAACTGTATTCTGAACTAGGGTATAGGCCTAGTTGTGTATTGAAATACTTATACATATAAAGACATTAAATATATCTTATTTAAGTTGATTCCCAAGACCATATTTCACATTTTTATTCAGCTTTACTTTGTGACGAAATAACTAAACAAAGAAATCTTATGAATGTAAACTACGTCAATATATTTTAAAAAAAGATAAACAACTTTAACTAAAAGTAAAAAAAATAAAACCAATAATGTAAAAAAAATACATTTATTTATTTAGTATTTCATAATTTTTTATTAAGTATTTTTCTTCACAGCACAAAACCTAATAACATAAAATACATTTTATTAAATGTTTCACTTTACTGTGTCTTTGTCTTCACTGACATAACAATTATGTAACATTTGGTGCAGGTTGATTGTTATTGGTTATTTATCTAAACATTTAAATCCTTTTCATTCTTTTCATTTAAAAAAAAACTCTGTTTAAAATATTTTAATGATTTTAATGTTTTTATCTATCAAGGACATTTTTCACAGCATTTTCCAGGCCCGTAGCCAGGGGGTGGGGGGTGGGAGGTTTAAAAGACCCATCACTCGCAGACAAAGATCCAGATTTGATCCCATACAAAAGCCCACTTGTCTTATTTTGACTGCTATTCCATCATGAATGGTAAAAAATAACCCATCAAAAAGGCTTTAGAACCAAGCGGAATCCTCTGTTGGATGTTGCCACGGTCTGACTTCAGCTAATCAGTTTTGCCCAATGCTAACAAATATTTTTCACGAGTCCAACATTAAGCTGTGCAAAAAAAAAAACACACAATCTGCCATAAGTGACGCTATTTTTCGCTACTGTATTGTTTTTAAAAAAAGAAAACATTTTACAAGTAACTTTTACTCTAAATCTTGCACCTTATTTTTGAAACAAAAAATGATCAATGAAAAGGTGTGAAGCACCAAAAGCAGCCCATATTAAAATTCAGTTGAATACTATTTTGGCTATTGTTGTAATCTATTCATTTATTTATTAATTAATTAATTAATTTATTTTCTTTTCGGCTTAGTCCCTTTATTAATCCAGAGTCGCCACAACAGAATAAACTGCCAACTTATTCAGCATGTGTTTTACGCAGCGGATGCCCTTCCAGCTGCAACCCATCTCTAGGAATGTTCTAATCCATGAATTTTCAAATGTGTTTTTTTATAAGAATGGCTAGAAAGTTGTGAAGCTCTGCATTATTATTATTATTATTATTATTATTATTATTACTTTACCAGATTCCGATTTTGTTTTAATGATATATGACGTAATAAATTAGAATTTTATCTCTTTAGGGATAAAATCTTTAGGGAATATTTTTTGGTACATCAAAAAGTGTGGTTATGATGACAATCTAACAAGCTAATCCCACTAAAAATAGTAATATTTAATATTTAAATATCATAATTAAATAGAAAACGAGGTGAATAAAAGGTCCACTTTTGGAGTTATTAAAACTATAATGTTTAAAAATGCTGAAAAATTAAACCGCACTTAGGAAATATTTGAAACAAAATAAAAATTTAACAGGAGGGCTAATAATTTTGTCTTCAATGGGTTAAATAAAAATAACTCAGACATATTGCCCAATGGTCTCAAACTCAATGTGCTATATGCTCACAGACTTAATTTTCAGTCAGGCAGCTCAAGGGCTTCTGGTGAACTGTCTTTGCATTACAAAATTATCACGTTTAAAATTAGATTTCTTTAAAACCACAATCTTCACTGCCTGTTAGATATGCGATATGAAGTGGGTCTCAGATCGGACAAGAAGCACTGAATTCAATTAAATTTTTCCCCGCCATGTCTTTAGAATACGACAGTTTGTATTACCTCAGTGTTTTCAATGGAGTTTCTGCACTCGCCTGCTGATCCTGACGGCGCTAGCAGTTACACAGTCTTTGATCACGCTTTACGCTAGAACAACTTAATGGACGCTGAAGTCTATTTCACTGATCATATTTTAATTACATTACAACATTAATGTTGTAAAAGGAACCTTGTGAAATCAATGAATAGTCACATTAAGCTTTCACTGTAAGTTTATCGTTGGCTTTTAAACTAGCTGTGCATATACCTCATTCATTCCTGAAGGCCGCAGCTCTATATAGTTTAGCTCCAACCACCTCCAACTCTCACCTGCTTAATAGTCTCTCGTAGTCTTGGACACCTTGATTAGTTGGATTAGCTGTTTTTGATTAGGGTTGGAGCAAAACTGTGCAGAGCTGCAGCCCTCCAGGAATCCAGTTTGAGACCTATGATATAGCCTAAATGCATTATATTTGATATTTGACCACTTTTCGGATATAGCTCCTAAAAGGTGAAAATAAATCATTCCAGAACTAAGTGCACATAAATTCAAGATGACAGCATTAATGTGCAAATAAAGCAGCTCCCTTTAACATGAAGATAAATAAAACAGATTGCTTTTAACTGGTATTTAATTTGAACCGTTGAGCTTCACCAAAACATTTTTATGTAGGTGTCTCCTAAAAAAGCAACCAGCAGTTAGTTAAATAGCAGGGATACATTTTATGATTGCAGTGTTGCATAATTGTACTGAGCAGACAGCTTCGTTTTTTTCCTGAGCTCACAGAAATCATGAGAGTTAAGAAAAAGAGGAAGCGCATGTGGTCTTCCAGTGAATGGAGAGCAACACAAAGTCTCGTCTCAGTTGTTCTTCCTGTTTTAGTCATCTGGTTAGAAGTGCAAACATCGTGAACCATGTTTGACAGCCTTCCCCCTACACTCACACACACTCACACACATACTATATTTACACCAAGACACAGCCACTTGTGGGCTTTGTATAAGGGCAGTATAACCAGCATAGCTATAAGGGGATTTTAAGAAGCTATATTTATATGGGTGACTCTAAAATTTCGGGTATATGTGTCAGTGTGTCCTAAATAAACCTCAAATTGAAAGCAAAAACATTAATGAAACTATTTTGAATGTTTGCATAAAATATAAAAAGCTATCTCTAAAAAAAATGTTATGTTTGTATTAGTGGTGGGCCGTTATCGAGATGATTTAAAAAAATATCGCCGTTAATCTGTTCTCAAAGTTGGTTTGGGAGCTGGGTCTATTCTACGCAAGCTAAGATGACTTTCACCTTGATATTTTAGCGCGGCTGCATACCTGGCTGAATTGCACTGTTGGTGGCGAGAACGAGTCTCCGAACCTTTGTGCATTCCTACTGGAAAATTACCACATCAAACTTGACTAGCTAACATGGATGCAGTTTACTAGAGTGAACCTGATTAATGTTAGCTCCACATCTAACTATCAGGCACCTGTAGAGTTTATGCGTTCTAGTAAAACATATACGAATAAAATGGAGTGGGTGCTTTTTAAAAGGAATGACGGCGAATGAATGAAAGTCAAACCAGTCGTCTGACAAAAAGTGCCCTTCTGAATCAAATCAGCAGGATGACCTACTAGATTTTTCACTTACTTCGAAGACGCTACTGACTTATTTACATGGACATCTGAAATCTAGTTATTTGCTTTAATAGACAATAATATAACTGAGTTGTTTACGTGAAGTGCTTCCATGTAAGAATTTTCTGTAAGTTTGGTTGACTTTAACTGCAGTTCGGCAGTTTCATTTTAACTCATGAACATTTCATTCATGCCCCCATGACAAACTGGGGTATTAGATGCAAATAAGGAGTAAGGACTGGTGTAAGACTGCCATGGAATTTAATAATGCACGCCAAATGGAGAAAAAAAAACTTTTGCATTCCACGGTGTGTGTGTGCAGTCCTTTACTGACAGCCGGATGTGTGGATCTTGTCGGAAAATATGGCTAAAAGTCCTACATGGTGCTGTAATAGTTTGATCTTTACTTTAATAATGCCACTAACATATGCATACTCCACATCTTAATTCCATTTCTGTTTAGTTCACTTCTGACTTTAGTCTTAAGGTAATCAAAAATTGCTGTTTGGAACTTATGTAGGCCTACAGTTTAAAATTCATGTTTAACTGAATAAACAGTTAGTAAACACAAGTACATCTTATCCAGCATTTATTTCATCACCGGTTATCATAGTGGAACAGTTTCTCATGAGGTTTGTGATGCATTTTGAAAACAGGAGATGCGCCACTGGTCTAAAGCGCCACCTGGCTTGAGAAACCTGTTCTCAAAGACTTGCTTTTAGTCGTTGTTTGGGTAGCACACATATTCTGAATGCCTTCGGCAGAATTCAAATGAGCCATTTTAATCTCGATTAATTTAAAGATGGCAGTGAGATTAATCTAGATTTTAAAAAATGAATCTATGCCCACCTATAGTTTGTATATTTTTATTGACATTTTATCTTGAAAATATTAGCTTGAATATTTTTTCACTATTAGTCTCTGTCTCTGGAATCATACATTCAGCTTCAATTATAATTAAGCCAAATATTCATCTAGTTTGTGTTTAACATGTTAAACATTTGCATAAAACATACATTTTGTGTATTATTTGTCATTTCAGTTATAATTTTTTTTTTTTTTTCAGTACACTCTCATAAATAAAGGTACGGAAACTGTCACCGGGGCGGGATCTTTTCAAAAGATACATATTTGTATCCAAAGAGTCTACAGTGGTAGCTCAAAGGTATGTACCCAACTGTACCTAAAAAGTACCTTTGAGGTACCATTATGGACCCTTTGGTACTACAAATTGGTACATTTTGAAAAGGTACTGCCTCAGTGATAGTTCATGTACCTTTATTTCTGAGAGTATACCTACATTCTGGTCAACTCTGTTACACCAGTTATGAAAGTAATATCTTATAACACTACTAGAAATAGCATGTGACTTGCTTCATTGTGATGGTAAACTTTGGAAAGCGCTAAGACATTTTTCTTTTTTCAATAATTTGTACAATGTGTTTAGGTTACACTCATAATAGCAGATGATTTATTTGTCAACTCTGTTACTTTGATATTTCAGTGAAATTTTCATTCACTTAAAAAAAAACAATATTATGAAGGCTATACATAACATTCTGTTTTAGAAGTTTGCATCTTAAGCTAAAGCAAAAAAATGTGGAATATTTAAACTCTGTTATTGTCAAGTCAAATTAAATAATCATAAGTAACAGAATCAAATGTTCTCTTTCACATATCAGTATTTAGCATTATTTCACATTAATAATGGATTCGGTGAATCATTTGCTCAACCCCTAATGAAGGGTAGGTTTAAGGATGGAGTTTGGGGCCATGCCTCCCTTAAAAATCCATTCTATAAGTTGTACAAATTAGCCACTTTCTGACAAATTTGTCAAATAATGACTGCTCGTGAAATCTGGCTGGTTTCAGTTAGCTGTATCCGACAGTGTTTTCTTCTGCTGCTGTAGCTCATCTGCTTCAAGGTTTGATGTGTTGAGTGATCAGATATAGGCTCTTCTCCAGAATTCAGTTGTAATGAGTGGTTAATTGAGTTACTGTTGCCTTTCTGTCAGCAGAACCAGTTTATTCATCCTCTGACATCAACAATGCATTTTCACCTACATATTAACCGCCAGTCTTTCCTGTACAGGTGTGTTGTCTAAGGTTGCCTAGACTAGAAAAACAAGCTTACAATGGAATAATAATAATAATAATAATACATTTTCAATAAACTATTTAATCAGTTAGCCTAGAGTGTTGACTTTCCTTTTAAGAAGTGGTCAATAGAATATTTATTATATTTTACATTCCCACCTCTATATGGTCCTTTTGAACTCCACAGGTAATTTTACCTTGTATTAATGGTATGTGAAAACTGCAATGTGCATGGATGCACCTAAATGTTCATGGTTGAATGATCTAAAACTGGTTTCTTAAACAGTACAGTAGCTATGTTTCCATCCACTTTTTTGTATTTGCACTTAAGAATATTGCATAAAAATGCTTAACGGAAAGGCCAATATGCACATACATTTTCTATGCTCATGAGCTCAAGAACAAGATCTCAGATACAAGTGGCAAAAATTAGTTTCCTTCGCAGGGTGCACCCTTATAGATGGGGTGAGAAGCTCTGTCACCCGGGAGGAGTGATAGAGTAGAGCTGCAACGACTCTACATCGAGAGACTCCTGCCAACACTCCGGTTTTTCTCAGGATCCTCCAGTATTTCAGACCCATCTCCTGCCACCTTCCTGTTTTCCGTAATTTCCGATACTGCGCTTTTTGGTACAATCTGAAACACCTCTGGGTCGCCAACTTTAATTTTCGATCGCAGCAGCCACCCAAAACCCAATCCATAGTAAAGTTACTAACACCACAGTACTGTTACTAACCCAGTTCTCAACTGTATTATTCAGACAAACATCCCCCAACCCCACTCCCCATTCTCCCAGAATTTTAGATACAAATGTTGGCAGGTATGACATCAGCTGAGGTAGCTCAGGCATCTGTTTCGGATGCCTCCTGGACGCCTACCTAGTGAGGTATCCCAGGCATGTCCCACCAGGAGGAGACCTGGTGGAAGACCCAGGACACGCTGGAGGAACTATGTCATTTGGCTGGCCTGGGAGCCCCTCAGAATCCCCCGGAGAAGCTGGAGGAAGTGTCTGGGAAGAGGGAATCTGGGGTTCTCTCCTGAGACTGCTGCCCCTGCGTCCCGGCCCCGGACAAGCAGAAGAAAATGAATGAATAAATAAAAATTGATAAAGAAAAATGTGCACCTTATAAATTCCAGCAAGCTTATTAAAAAAGTCATTTTTGGCTGTAACAGATCATGTGATTTAAAAAAAAAGGTTTCTATGGGATGACTTTAATGAAAAATCCAGCAAACTGGCCACATTGCAAAATATCTAAAATGTTGTTTTGGTCTTTGTAAAATCCTTTGGCTAAAGTCTGTCATTAAGGTGCTTCAGCATTTTTGCCTACCAGAACTGTCCTGAGTGTCTGCTTCCCCAAAAAGCGGTCTCGAGCCTCCAAAGGCCACTGCCCATTTATTTCATTTGGTCTTAGTCTTATGAGGATCAAAATTTATTATATAAGAAAACATTTAGTCATTATATATGTCACATTGGCTTCTCCTACCACAGCAAAGTCTATTTTTCTTTTTTCGTGACTCTTTGGGTGGAAGTGGTGCTTTGTTTGCCAGTTTTTTTTATACAATATTCCAGTTTCACTAAACTTAAATGCTCTTCATAGTCACCAGACCTCAGTCCAGTAGAGAGGATTCTTTGTGTTGGAACTGGAGATTCACATTAATGATTTGCATCTGACAAATCTAAAGCAGCCATGTAATTTATTGATAACAAAACTCCTAAGGCAAAAACCTCCCTCCTAAAGTGAGCATTGAGGGACTGGTGAGCCATGCATGAAAATCCTCCCAAACTCAAAATGTTCTTCAAAGACTTGAGAGGTTAATCTCTGTAGAAGCTGTTGTGCTACTTGACCTTCTGCATCACATGTCTGATCTCATCCCTCGAGCTGAAGAATTCTTCTGCCTGACCACTTCTATTAGCAGACTCCGATCCATAAAACATTCCAGCATGATGTCTCCTGACCTGATGCCTGTTACTGTCCCAGTACATTTTAATTCCTAGCCAAGTCAAGATGATCATTACATCATCATATTTCATGGCTTTGTGTTATATTTCATGTTATTTTATTCTTGTTTTCCTCATCTATGTTAAGCTGCTTTGACTCAATCTACATTGTAAAAAGCACTATGTTATTAAATGTGAATAGAATTACTTTTTCAGTTGTCTTTCTTTCAATTTTCTTCGGTTAGACAATGGAAATGGGGATTTGGGTTGAGCTCTTTTGACCTGAGGCTATATCCAACACCCCCCATCCACCCCCCACATGGTCAGATGGTGGGCAGCCCCTGAAACTGACACGGCTGGGGTATTTGTGGGTTTTTTTGAGTGACCACCAGCTGCTGGACTCCTGTGACTGTAAGATGAGAATTACTGTAGGATTTATCTCAATCACTCAAGGTGATGATTGGGACATTTTAGGAGCTCCAACAACATTCTAATTTAAGCTTGAGTTTTTTTATATAGCAAAGTACGGTAGACCTATAAGTATTACTGATGACGACCAGTGTTTTTGACTATGCATCAGCATAAAAGCCTAGCCTGTGTTTTGTCTTGCTTCTACCATATCTCTTTTAGATCACACAAAACCCACACTCTGCTGTCGCAAAAGTAACTATGCAATGTCAAACTGCATTAGTTTCTTACCACAGCAAAACTCAGGAAACCTGATGTGTGTTGACAGGATGAGACAAGATGAACCACAATGTGGTATTACAAAGAAGTGTTTGAAGGTAGATTTCAACTTCAGACGGATGCGTGGTGAAATGTTTTTCTGTAAGAAAAACCATGAAAATCATTAAAATTGTCATATTTCATTCCAGTACAAATTAAGCAGAGTCATAAAAGTTTCCATTCTGTTGGCAAGGCTTCAACTTATTATTTAAAATATATGTATTTCTGTACTTTTTTTAGACGGTGCTCGCTGCAGAGCCATTTAAGCAGAGCTGAGCTCCAGCGAGGGGGAGCATGAGCTCTCACTCATCCTCCTATGAGCTGTTTTAATGCGTACACCAACCCCACCCCTAACCCTACCCCCAGTGACATCACTCGTAGAAGAAGTGCAAGAAAGGAGGAGCGAGAGCTCAAGCTCCCCCTCGCTGGAGCTCAGCTCTGCCCAAATGGCTCTGCAGTGAGCACCACTTGACTTTTTTCAGGTTTAGCCAGAGTCATTTTTTTTCAGAGGTTTTTTTTTTTTTTTTTTTTTTTTTTTTTTTTGAGTATAAAGCCAAATTGAAATAATCAACAAACTCAAATTGTGCAATTTGGAAAACCAGTCAGGAAATAGCACTTTAATTTATAGTATATATAGTATATATAGTAATATCTATCTATCTATCTATACATAAAAATGGTTGAAGTCAGAATTATTAGTCCCCCCCCCCCCCTGTTTATTTGTTTTCTCCAATTTCTGTGTAACAGAGATAGGATTTTTTTTTTCAACACACTTCTAAGCATAATAGTTTTAATAAGTCAGGTTAAGGTAATTAGGCAAGTTATTGTATACTGATGGTTTGTTCTGTAGACAGTCAAAAATATATATAACTTTAAAGGGGCTAATATTTTTGACTCTAAAATGGTTTTAAAAAATAAAAACTGCTTTTATTCCAGCCGAAATAAAACCATTAAGACTTTCTTCAGTAGAAAAAATATTATCAGATATACAGTGAAAATTTCCTTGATCTGTTAAACATCATTTGGAAAATATTTAAAAAAGAAAAAAAATCTAAAGGGGGCTAATAATTCTGACCTCAACTGTGTATATATAATACTTTTATAATGTTGCATACAGTTTTGCCCTTCATGGACTAATTTCTAACCTATTTGGACATATCAGTTTACTTAAGCACAATTAAATCAAAATTTACAGCCCTCAAAATAGGGCTGGGCGATTTATCAAAAAATAATCGAAATCGACATTCAGAACCTATAATCGATCAAATTTTTTTTTTGGTCGATTTTTTTTTCATCTAATTATTGAATTTCAATTTCTGTTAGGCTGAGGCTGGTTTTTTTTACTTTCGTGGCCACTTTGCAGCCACATCTGATCTCTGGTCAAGCAGGACAATAGACTCATTCTTGAGCCTTTTACTTTGCACTACATTCACACTGATTGTAAGCTGAGCTGAGATGCCTTGATATGGCACATTTTCCATTACATTAAAATATTTGTTTACAGAAGATGCAGTGAATGCACTGTTTAAAATATTATTTACATGATATCCAAGAGATATTTATTTAGAAGAGATATTGCTTATTTTATACTTTAATATAAAAATCATTTATTTTGTTTCCAAAAGTTCAAGTTATTCATTTTTGCTTTTTTTATAAGAAAAGTTTGTTTTAGGTAGTGTGTGTTTTTAACCAGTTATTCAGCGTTGATGTTCAGTAAATAAACATAGATAGTAGATAGCATGTTTCCTTCAATTGTTTTAAAACCAAGTAATGCACCCTTTAAACAAAAATCTCTCACATATATAAGCATATTTACTGTACAAAACTTGTCAGTGAACTATGAGGGCAAAAAAATGAAATAAATAAATAAATAAAATAATCGTTCATTAATTGAGTTAAAATGTTCAATTAATCGAGATTTTGATTTCAGACCAATTTGCTCAGCACTACCTCAAAATGCTGTTGAAAATGACTGCTGGGAAACACCAACAATATCATTGTTCCTCTTACAAAAGCAGCAAATCTGGTATTCAAAACTTGCGATGTGGCATGGCCTGGAATGTAAGCCCCTAAGGGGTTTTGGAGGTCTGTTCTCTTCCTCCGTCTCCACCCTGCACTAGGGTGCTTGGGGCTAGCTTGGGGATAAAAAGGTGTAAACCATCCTACACCATCCCATCACAATACACTACATTCCACCCTGGCTGGCCTACTTTTAACTTGAAACAGAAACTCAAGAAGCAACAGGTCCGTTTAGAAACTTTCTGTAAAAAGAAACAGAATCTTCATTGCCAGATTATAAGAAACTCTGGAGAAAGATCAGATAAAACGGCTGTTTTGACGACGTCATTGAGTAATCGTTTACTTTTAAAGCCTATCTTATCGCCTCTAGTTTTAGAAAAGTACAGAAAGCAGATGGCAAAGTCCCAAGGGCAACTTGACATGGTAGTGGAACTAAAAATACAAGAGAATTTGATTCTAGCCGTTTGCAGTACTACGTGTAGAGCACACAGATAACATTTAAGCTAAAGAGCATGATTTGTCGGTCTTATTTGGCAATACTTTATGTTTTCTCTACTGAATTAATCGGTTCTAATACATGTATTAAAATACTGTACATAAAGTTGCAAACAAAGTCTTGCGCACAAACAGACTCACAATTTATCAACAGAAAGCCTTTGGTCTAAAAATGGCAGGATTATATGCTGCGGCTTCTGCCAGATTATCACTATGTAGCACGTGGCAATAACGTACAATAAAGGAGCAAAGGCAAGCGGTATTCACAATCGTCTTATTTGGCAATACTTTATGTTTTCTCTACTGAATTAATCGGTTCTACATTTTGACAGCTTTTAAAATGAAGCTATTTTTTTGTTCCAAACATTTGACTTTCTGTTATGTATTAAAATATTTCAGTTTAACGGGATAGTTCAGCCAAAAAATTGTCATTTGTTCCAAACCTGTTTGAGATTTACTGGAAAAAAAATTCAGACTTCAGTATCTTATGTTGTGTTCAACAGAAGACAGAAATCCATAAAAGGTTGGAACCACTTAAGTGCGAGTAAATGGAGAGGATTTTTTCGACTTTTTAAGTGAACTATTCCTTTAAATACATTGAAAGTATATGACCTACCATTTTGTTTTCAGCTATATAAACAAATAAAGGTGTAAAACATCTAGAAGACAAAACATGTTTGGAATGTTGGAAAATGTTTGGGTTTTGTCTGAACTCTCCCTTAACGCAAAAGCACACACTATTTACTCACCCTCAGATGACCTTTATAAAATGTCACAAAGGATCATTTGAACACAAAGGATAATTTGAAGAAAGCTAAAAACTTGTAAACATTGACTTTCATTGCAGGAAAACAAATTAAATAGAAGTCAGGTTACTAGTTACAGGTTTCCAGCCTTTTTCAAAAATGCATATTTTGTGTTCAACAGAATAAAGAAACTTGTGAAATTGGTTTATTTCGTGTCAGAGGGGGTATCAGACATGTTAAAAAGTCTGATAAATGTTTACTGGAAATGCAAATAGTTTCGAATGATTCAGTTCAATTTGGTGAACTGGTTCAAATAGAAGATCCGGTTATAAAGAATGTTTCATTCCTGATCAGGATCACTGATAAGGAAATCAAACCCATTATTGGACACAAATTTGTTAAATTATACTTTTAAGTGTCTGCTCAGGTTGTATTTGTTGCTGTCACTGTGCTGCTGTCATGTTCAGTTGATTTTTTTTGTGGCAGGAGCAACAAGGACTGACTGGAGGAGGATCAGCTTGATCTAGCCAATGGCAGCAGGATTAAAGACTCATATGTGCCATACAACTCAAACACATGGCATTGAAGTAAATCGATTTATGTATTAAATACGTTTACAAAGATGAAAACAAAGAACTTTTTGCTATAATTTTAAATAGTTTTGTATGCACAATATAGTTTCGGTGAGTTCTAGTTTTTTTTTTTTTTTTTAATAGTTTTTATTTCAGTTTGTTTTCATTCACTATAATAATCTTGGTTCAGATTCAGCAGCCTGATCTCAAGGAAATGTATAACTATTTTACATTGTCAGTTTAGTGGCTAATTCTAACGAAAATATATGATTTAAAAAAAAAAAAAAAAAAAAAAAAAAGTGTGGCACCCAACCCCACCCCTAAACCCAATTATCATTTGGGGAGAAGCAAACCGTACAAAAATTATACCAATGAGACCGTACAAATTCAAATCGATTTAGTCTCTAAATCAAAACGCTATGAATTGCGGTGAGAAGTGTTGGATTCAGTCAGAAATCAAACCACGTTCTGCAATGCAAATTTTTTTAATGCATTATGATTGAGGAGAGCATTTACAATAAAATTAAAGTTATACAATAAGCATCTTAGATTACATTACAGAAAACTCTGGAGAGGTACAAATAAATAGGTCTACTTTTAAAACGATTATCCCCAAACCCCTTCCCCCGACAAAAATACTGGGTCACGTTTGAACTGTACATAAAGTTGCAAACAAAGTCTTGCGCACAAACAGACTCACAATTTATCAACAGAAAGCCTTTGGTCTAAAAATGGCAGGATTATATGCTGCGGCTTCTGCCAGATTATCACTATGTTGCACGTGGCAATCACGTACAATAAAGGAGCAAAGGCAAGCGGTATTCGCAATCGTATGCAAACTTTCAGACGCTAATCAGTTGGGGGAAGAGTTCGGATGCAAACATGTCATCCCACGAGCCCTCGGAGCAAAGAGGGGATGAAATGTTGCTGAAAGGGGAAGGAGACCTCTCATATCCAGAGTCACTATATGCATCCGTCAGATACGAAGCCTTCTCGTAGCCGCCGAAAGAGGTGTCAGACAGGAAGTCGTCAGCCGCGTCTGGAGTTTGATTCTCCGCAGGGATGACCACTTCCTCCGGTTCGTCCTTGACAGAAACCGTTTGATCCTCCACCTGGATTTCTTCCTCGGTTTCAGAGAAGGCGACGGAATCCTCAGCTTTAACTTCGCAAATGCTCTCCTCGCTCACCAGCACCTCTGCGGGTTTGGTGTAGATGTGGTCGAAGTGGATCAGTTCATTAAGGGCTTCCAGCTTAACTGGTGCGGGCCCCAAAGCTGCAGGTGCGGAGGAAGGTACTTGCTCTCCTGCACCCCCCACCAGCACGAGCTCCTGCTGAGGCTCCTGTGCTTCAGGAAGGTCTGTCTTGAGGAAGAGCTCGGGGTCAAGGATGTCCAGAATACCAAGCAGGAGATCAGACTGCAGGCGAAGAGGAAAAAGATATTGTTCGTGAGGTAATGATATTTTAATAAATGCATGTTTAGAGAAGATTTGGTCGTGATTAATGAGATTTGCTTGCAGTGTAAATGGTCAACGGTTCATAGAGAATAAGCATGCTAGCATCCAAACATCTGAAATTTGAAGCTAAATAAATTGAGCGCCCCCTGTTGACTGGCTGCAGTAATAGTCATAAACCGCACCCTTTTTGGAGTAAATAAATGCAAATTTAGAATTATTTTACTCCATTTTTTTTTTCCAAATGATGGTTTCTGGCATTTTAGGGAGTTCTCAAGATCTATACTTCAAACATTTGTTATTTGAATAAAGATGCTTTCAGTTAGCATTTTGTGCTCTAAAAACAGATGTAGCGTCAAAGTTGTGTGGATGTAATTGTTGTGCATTTGATCTCGATGACTGCTACACGGTCTCTGGCTCCAAATGACATCGTCAGCACAAGACGACAGCAACATTTTTGTGTTATAGTGGAACTAACAGATTAGCCTTTTTATGGTTTTCTTTTAATATAATAGTCCACACCAATGTATAAAACTACTGTTTATTGTAGGTATGCTGATGTTGTGTCTTATTTTGCATGCTCAAGCAAGATGAATTGTGATAGGCTGGCCATTTTTTCATCATCTCAATCTTGTTTTCCTATGCCATTGTCATTTTAGTTGTTATGGACTTGTTACAATTTGTTAAACAGTTTTTTTTTCCTTTTAGTTAATGGTTTTAAATGAACCTCCAAAATCCAAAAACTTAGAGCAGGAGATATTTACCTCAGAGTCTGCAGGGCCAGGGCTGTGAGTATCCATGGTGAAGTCTTCAGATTTGGGGACTGCTGGGCCTGCACCTGCTGCGGAGGCACACGTAGCCTGAGTGCTGCGGACTCAGAAGACCCGGTCACCAAACCTAAATCGCTCACTGCGGACTCCAGTACCTGAACCTAAACGACAATGAAAAGCTTTAGTAGGAAATCAAATAATAATTATAATATTAAACTGCTCCTCTGTGAAGTGTGAGTTTTGCTGAGAGCAGTCCAAATCGTTTACCTGCTCCTTTGTTTCCAAGGTATCCAACCCCAGTCTCTGTCTCAGCTCCTCATTCTCACTGAGCAGATCACTCGTCTTGTCTCGCAACAGCCTGTTCTCAACGTGAAGTTTCTGATTCTGTGGAAAACAGCAAAATTATATTTTCATAAATTATCTAAACATTATTATTATTTTATTTCATCATTTATAATTACATTTGTCTTCTGAACTACAAAAATCCTTGTACATCAAATAGAAAAAAAGCAAAACAATGGTCAAAGTACCTCCAGCTCCAACTCCAGCACTTGCTGTTCCAACTCCCCCATTTTTGCCTTTTTTCTGTCTCTTGCTGTCTGTGCAGCAACTCTGTTCTTTAATTTCCTAAAAAAACAAAAAACAAAAAAAAACATGATTATTATGATTATTATTTATTTTTTACATTTATAGCTAGAAAATAAATACATTTTTATCTGGGACATGATACAGTGACTATACAATTTCAGTTTATTCATTTTCTACATTGTTATTTGAACCAGGTTTATTATTATGCAATCCATTTTGGCAGGGCTGAAAGAGTGTTGAGGAAATGGCGCATGCGCGGTCTCGCTCCTGCCACGCAGGCAGATGTGAGTATATTGATTCAGAGGGGGAGGGACTGACCGGCAAAACCCACTGATCTTGGCAGGGATTCAAAGTCTTCCATATGGAAGGGTCAAACTGGTTCGTTTAAAGCGTTAGCATTCCTGAAACGTACAAATTCGACAGTCTATATATAAAAGTAACGTTAAACATTCGCGCACTGATAAAGATATCTCGTTTTGAACGAAGCACGCTAGAAGACTTAACACATTTGTCAAAATAAATCCGAGCTCGCCTCACCTTCGAAGTGCTTTTTCCTCTGGGCTCAGATGTGTGAGTCTCTGTCGTTTTCTCAGTGGTGGTCCAGAGGTGGTGGAGTCGGAATCTGAAGAGGCTTGATTCGGTATCATGACAGATATTGAGCGGCTGTACCCGCCCTGTGTCGCGCCGGTCGAAGCGCTCTGTTTTCCCGATATCAGGAGGACTTTGTGGGCTCCTCCGGTCCCTGCTGTAACTACGACCATTTTTGTGTGGTTGCCTGGATTAGGATCTGTGTTGAGACCCCTTCTGTTTTGATTAGGGGTGGGAAATTTCCGAAAAAAATCGCCTTAATTCCTTGTAATATCTTCCCCTTAGATCTCTGAAAACTGAAGGAAAGAAACGCGAGCGTTCTTTTTCTACCGTCGTGGTGCGCGGTGATTGGCTGCCGTACCGCTGACGTATGTGGACGTCAGTCTTTCCTTGGGTTAAAGTAGCTGATGTAAGTTTCATGTTTATGCCGTGGGCTTTCATGCTCATCACATTATTCACATTAAATTTATTATAGACATGTTGAAATATTTTTATTTACATAATTTGAAACAATTGTATGTGAATTCCACAAGCATATGCAAAAACCTCTAAATGCCATCTGTGTAGGTTCAGTAATTTCAGTTTTTCAGCAAAAGATAAGATCTTTACATGGTCTTTAAAGTGAAAAAACACAACATAAACAAAGGAGGCTGAGAAAAATGTAAATTTTTGATAGGAATTTCACAGGGCACTTAGAGTTTTTTGCATCTAAACTCTTTATATGTGAACAAATATATCAGGGCTGTAACCAGCGGGGGTTTGGGTGGTTCGAAAGATTGACCCCCCCACTGAAAAGGTCCAGAATTTGGCCTTTAAATCCTGATTTTTCCCATTTTTGACTGCTATGACATCATAAATTGTGAAATTTACAGGCAGAAGAAGGTTTTAAGACTAATTAAATGTTTAATTATTCAAGTGGTCAAATTCTGACTGAGGAAAATTGAATGAAATGAAAGTGCAAATCATGACCTTTTTAAACAATAGTATTGACAAGATTAACGCACCAAAGAAGTTACCTAAAAAAAAAAACCTGAGTGTGCAGGGCAAACTTAATTACTCTATACACTTTTTAGTTTAAAACAAGTTTTACTAGTTTCCTTTTTTTCTTAAATAATAGATGATAAAAAAAATTGTATTTAAAAATAAGTATTTTTTCATATTTCTTTTTTTATTACTATGGTTTTATTTAAAGTGCTAATCTTGTAACATATCTAAAACTGTATTAATTTACAGTTTAAATGCAAATTTGTGAATAAATACTTCATAATAAAATATGGTGAGCACATCATTTTGTACATTAAAAAGTGTGGTTATGATTACCACCCGACAAGCTGATCCAGCAAAAATCTGTGCTTGAAATGCTACTAAAACGCAGTATTTAAACCTTGCACAAGGTGAATAACTGCACAAAGCTCCACCTTTTCAGAAAAAAACAACACCCCTTTCAATAGGCTGGCTACAGGCTTGTATATAGTAAAAATGATCTTTAAATAATCTGAATTATTTTAGTTATTTTACTGAATCTTAATGTTTGACCTCCTACTACATTTATTTATTTATTTTTTTTGTACGTTTGTATTTCTGTTTTGCTCATTGACAGGCCAATTCAGCTGATGAATTTTAATACACTCCCAGAAAAAAAGGTTTGAGAGCTGTCACTGGGGTGATACCTTTTCAAAATGACAAATTTGTACCTTAAAGGTCCACATTAATACCTCAACGGTATATTAGTCCTAACATTTTTAGGTACTAATATATACGTTTGAGGTACCAATAGGTACAAATGTTTACCTTTTGAAAAGGTACTACCCCAGTGACAGATCGCATACCTTTATTTCTGAGAGTGTAGGCTTTCTCTGAAACTAGATCTATATGATTTTGTAAGGGCTGCATGTTTTAATCTTTTCAATTTCCTGGAAAATCATATTAAAAGACCCACTAAACCTTCTTTTCAAGGTCCATGCTTCACCTTTTTTATTATTACTGTAAGAAAAATACATGTTGTTGCATTCACGACTGCATGTGATTGCATCAGAACGTCTATTTTGTTTTAATCCTCTCAGTTCATTACAAAACGAGATCAAGGTTAAGAGCCCATTCAGCTTTGTTGCAAATGCTTGAGCATTTTGATCCAATTTGAAGGAGTTGCAACTGTAACAGGCTTATTACAGTAGCGACCGTTTGCTAGAGTAAAGATTCAGTCAAAGAAACAGCTAACCTTCCTTCATTTCCTTGAAAATAATCCTTTTGGGAATATGAATGTAGGCAAAAGGGGTTTCCCTATTTGTACAGCATCTATTTGCATGCGGCTATATTTAAACAACAAAAAAAAAAACTTTACATAAAATCTACATGTGATTCTGATAACGAAACTCTAGTAATCGTTTCAGAAACTCTGTCATCCAATAACACCATTGACTTTATCCGTCTGTTTATGCCAATGCAAGGTTTGATCATGCAATTTTGGAACTTTTATCATTTGAAAGGCCCCAGTGAGTTAGTAAAGGCCTGTATATTGTATAATCTAGAGGTGGTTCTTCCTCAGGATCCTGTAACAGTGCAGGAATTGTGTATTGAAGGTGTAACTGTGAGCGTTGAATGAGAAGTCTGTCACCTCAAACCTCTCTGTAGGTTTGTGTGGAGAACAAACAACGGCTGTTTGCTTTACTCACTTCTAGACATTCGGTCAACATCGTAAATCTAAACGTAAAATATACAAAATGCAGTAGAGCATATATTTGATAAATATTCTCATTGATCCTGTTCAGCCATTTTGTTTCAACATTAAGGAAATAGTTCACCTAAAAATGGGAATTTAATCAACCTTGAGTGGTTTTAAGCTTTTATGAGTTTCTTTTTTTTCTGTTGAACACAAAAAAAAGATTTTTCGAAGAAAGCTGAAATCCTTTCATGGTAGGAATAACACATACTGTGCAAGTCAATGGTTACAGGTTTCCAGCTTACCTCAAAATATCTATATTTTTGTTCAACTGAAGAAAGAAAGACAAATGATTACTGATGAAAATTTGTAATTTTAGACAGCAATACAAGTTAAGATTTCTATTTTTTTATTAAGTAATGCATTCTGACTACTTTTAGATTACTTTTTGGATTACAAGTTTTCATTAGACTGATAGAGTTACTTTCTTTGTTATCAACATCATGAAATGTGTTAAATCTATCATGTAAATATGTTTATATTACCTTTAATATTCTGAGCTTGTTGGATGCCCATGTGGTGAAACAAAAAACCTTGAGTAGTTTAAAGTTTTATTAGTTTCTTTTTTCTGTTGAACACAAAAGACAATATTTAGAAAAAAGCTGAAAACCTTTCATGGTAGGAACAACAAATATTATGGAATTTATTAAATTTTTTTGGATAACATAACTTTTTTTTATATTATCCCAACTTACTGCAAAATATCTTCTTTTGTGTTCAGCAGAAGAAAGAAAGACAAATGAAAGAATAGTTTTTTTTTTCTTTTTGTGGTAACTATCCCTTAAATTTGAAAGTTACCATTTACTGACAATCATGCTGTTCTTTCTTTTTTATTTAGATAATATATAATGGAAGTGCTGGTTGATTACTTCTATTACTGATTACAAATTGTACTTTTATTCAGCAGTGCAATTTTAGATTACACAATTTTATTAATTAATTTATTCTGACTACTTTTGGATTACTTATGGATTACTTTTTGACTTGTTTGTAACACAGATTTTCAGTTGACTGCTACTTTAAGTCATCAACATCAGGAAATGTGTTTTATTGTAGGAACAACAAATACCAACTTCCCGGCTTAAAAATTCTTCTTTGATGTTCACAGAAGAAAGTAGGACAAATGATGACAAAATTATTATTATTTATTTATTTTTATTTATTTTTAATTTTTTTTGTGGGAACTATTCCTTAAATGTGAAAGTAACCATGACAATCATGCTGTTCTTTCTTTTTTATTTACATTATATACAGTGTAATGGAAGTGCTGGTTGATTACTTCCGTTACTGATAACGAATTAATTTTAGACAGCAATGCAATTTTAAATTACTAATTTTTATTAAGTAATGTATTCTGACTACTTTTGGATTACTTATGGATTACTTTTTGACTTGTTTGTAACACAGATTTTCAGTTGACTGCTACTTTGAGTCATCAACATCAGGAAATGTGTTTTATTGTAGGAACAACAAATACCAACTTCCCAGCTTAAAAATTCTTCTTTTATGTTCACAGAAGAAAGTAGGACAAATGATGACAGAATTATTATTATTTATTTATTTTTATTTATTTTTAATTTTTTTGTGGGAACTATTCCTTAAATGTGAAACTAACCATGACAATCATGCTGTTCTTTCTTTTTTATTTACATTATATACAGTGTAATGGAAGTGCTGGTTGATTACTTCCGTTACTGATAACGAATTAATTTTAGACAGCAATGCAATTTTAAATTACTCATTTTTATTAAGTAATGTATTCTGACTACTTTTGGATTACTTTTTTACTTGTTTGTAACAGATTTTTATTTGACTGTAAAGTTTATGGGTGTTTGCCACTAGATTATGGCTGAAAGGGCATCCGCTACATGAAACATATGCTGGAATAGTTGGTGGTTCATTCCGCTGTGGCGATCTCTGATAAATAAGCGATTAAGTCGAAGGAAAATGAATGAGTGAATGAATTATGAAATGTGACTAATTTATTATGGGGTTTTCAAAAATGGAGTAAAATAAGGAAATGTGAGGTTTACAAGTATGAACAGTGTACTGTTGGAACAGTGTACCATGGATGTTTCCTTTTTTTAACGATTCATTGGTGTTCTTTGTTTTTGTATACTTGTGAAATGAAATGTTGGACTATGCTCTTACAACGTTTGAATGTAAAAGGTTTAACAAATGGATTTTAGTCATTATTTGGACTTTCCTTTGCTGATCTATTTCAACATCATTTATTTATTCTACAGTATTTTTCAAAGTGATAAAAATGTTAAAAAGAATATCACTTTGTAAAACTTATAACATCAAAAATTTATCAAAATACGATAATGTGATTAAATATCCTAAAAATTCTTGTGAATAATGAGCTGTGGAGCTGTTTATTTCTAACAGTTAATATTTATGCTTTAGAGAGATTTGAGGTTGAATAAATGATGACAGGAATTTTAGTTTTGACTAATCTACTTTTATTTGTCCAAAAATGCCCCCAAACATTTTGAGTTCTCATTGTTTCTCTGTTTTTGTGAACAGAGTGGGCATCTCCTATTCTGCTTTAGTGTTTAGTTTATGATGCAACATGGCTGTAATCTCTATTTGTAGAGTAGTGGACTGTTGAGAGGAACTGAAACCTCAACTTTTGGACTTGCTACTTGTCATTTAGCAGATGTTTCCCCCTGTAAGCTGCTTATAGTACACTTATCGAAGGGACAGTCCCCCCTGATAGAGGACGGGGGCTTAGTGCACTTCTCAAGGACACTAATGCTGATAGGACAAAACTCTGTGATACTATGTACTATTCTGAGCTGGTTGGAGACCCATGTGGTGAAATAAAACATGTAAATATATCTTTCAAAATGTACACAAATGTCCAAAAATTTTAATTTCTATAATTAAATTGAATTATTTGTTGATTATTTATTTAATGAGTTGTTTTAAAATACATTTTCTAAGAATTATATTAGAGGTAATATTTAAAATGTATATTTAGCCTAATTAATAAAATAAAATAAAAAACTAGTTTATAATAAAACTACGTGGTTGCATGGTGGGTCAGAGGTTAGCACTGTTGTCTCACAGCAAGAAGGTCGCTGGTTCGAGTCCTGGCTGGATCACTTGGCATTTCTGTGCAGAGTTTGTATGTTTTCCCTGTGTTGGTGTGGGTTTCATCCGGGTGCTCCGGTTTCCCCTACAATTCCAAAGACATGCCCTATAGGTGAATTGGATGAACTAAATTGACAATTACGTGTGTGTGTGCATGCGTGCGTGTGTGTGTGTGAATTAGCGTGTATCTATGTTTCCCAGTACAGGGTTGCAGCTAAAAAGGCATCCAGTATGTAAAACATGTGCTGGAATAGTTGGCAGTTCATTACGCTGTGGTGACCCCTGATAAATAAGGGACTAAGCAAAAGGAAATTTAATGAATGAATGAATAAAAATACATGTAACATTTGAGAAAAGAATATTTAGTTTGTCTAAAATGTCTTTGGCAAGGATTATTCCCTTAAATTGAAAAAAAAAGACCAAAACATATCTATATGTGCACACTTTATTGTTGTTAATTTAAATGTATATTTATTTTACTATAAACACACATTGCACATTTTAGAATGTCATGGTTATTAATCATTTTATATTATATAAAAAATAGAATGAACCTTTAATTATTTAATTTATTAGTTATCAGCCCCCCTGTTTATTTTTCCCTGATTTCTGTTTAACAGTGGACAGATTTTTTCAACACATTTCTAAAAATAATAGTTTTAATAACTCATTTCTAATAACTGATTTATTTTATCTTTTCCATGATGACAGTAAATAATATTTTACTAGATATTTTTCAAGACAATTTTATACAGCTTAAAGTGTCATTTAAAGGCTTATAGGTTAATTAGGTTAACTAGACAGGTAAGGGTAATTAGGCAAGTTATAACAATGGTTTGTTCTGTAGACAATCGAAAAAATATTGCTTAGAGGGGCTAATAATATTGACCTTAAAATGTTTTTTTTTTTTTTATTAAAAACTGCTTTTATTCTAGCCAAAATAAAACAAATAAGACTTTGTCCAGAAGAAAAAAACATTATCAGACATGCTGTGAAAATGTCCTTGTTCTGTTAAACATCATTTGGGAAATATTTAAAAAAATAAAATAAAATTCAAAGTGGGGCTAATAATTCTGACTTCAACTGTATGTATTTGAGCTGCACAATATAATGTTTCAGCATTGATATCACAATGTGTATATCTACAATAGTGGCATCGCAGGATCTGCAATGTCGTGTCTGGATTATAGATGAGCAGGTCTTAAAAGCACACCTGACTGTGGTGTAATTGCAACAGTTAAACATAAAGTTAACAAAAAAGGTATCATTTGCATTTAAAGGACTGTAACTGTACACATTTTAAAGTTTAACAATCCAGTTTGAAGTTTAATAACTTCAAGAAAGATTATTACAGTATACCTCCAATGACAATTATAGTCTTATTTATTTTACATTTAATTATTCATTTTGTGTACCTGAATACTTTTAGATTCTCATAAAAGCCATAAACCATTTATTTCATGTGTAACTTTATTTGACTGTATTTATCATTGCCTGTGATTTGGTTTATTGAATTTTATTCAGATGCACCCCACTACAAAATAATCCTATTTTTATACAAGTTTATCCTGGAAATATTCTTTAATCTGTTAAATATGAAATATCATTATATATTAATTTATTATTATTATTATTATTATTATTATTATTATTATTATTATTATTATTATTATTAATATTGAATTAATAAAATATATTTTGGTATTTGAAGTTCAAAAATATATTTTATGGAGCCTCACAATTACAAAATAAGTTAGGCATATTCATTCATACATTTTCCTTGTCGGCTTAGTCCCTTTATTAATCCGGGGTCGCCACAGCGGAATGAACCGCCAACTTATCCACTATATGTTTTATGCAGCGGATGTCCTTTCAGCTGCAACCCATCTCTGGAAAACATTTATACACACTCATTCACACACATACACTATGTACAATTTAGCATACCCAATTCACCTATACCACATGTCTTTGGACTTGTAGGGGGAAACCGGAGAACCCGGAGGAAACCCACACCCACACGGGGAGAAAATGCAAACTCCAAATTAGGCATATATTTAAATATTTAGAAATGTGCCAGATTGGGCGGTTTCCATTTGAATTGGATTGTGCAGACAAAAAATGGCATTGGGGGTTTGACTAAGTTTGCCTGGTTTTAAAATGTAAAGTTTATATGCAACGAGTTTTACAAAACATAACTGTGTGCTCTTACTCCATTCAATTAGTAGTGACCAGTGCATATTACAAACCGCGTGGACCAATTCGCAAGAGCAGGTAAAGAAAAGTTGTATCGGACTCCCCAGTCAAATCTGACTCCCCTCGTGTGCATGCGCATCACACAGCGGCTGCAGTTAAACTTACACCAGTTGATTATGACGCTTCTATTGATAATTTTTTTTCCAGAATTAACACCAAGAACAAACATAGAAGCGTTTTTCCGGTTGACAAGCAGCACCTAGTTATGTTCAAAAGAATTAACAATGCCAAATGAGACTAATTTATACCCCATTTCGAAAGGAAAACATACTCTAATAGGTAGTGTAATATACACAACAATACAGTGCTGTAAGTGCAGTGTGTGGGTGAGAGGGGCGCAGTGTTTTGATGTGATCCGGTTATATTGTGGTGCTGTGACTGCTGGTGTTGGTTGCTGTATGGTTAAAAATATGATAGTTAACGTCACCAGGTTAATTTAATTAAAATACAATTAAATATAATATTAATCTAATATTTTGGCCTCTTTTTGTGCATTTGGGTGGGTTTTGGACAGCTTTTGAGCTGGAGAAAGTCAGCTGTATCTGGCAACACTAGAAACAAACCTACAGTATGGTTCAGCTGTAAGATTAAACACGAGAGATGTTTTCTGTTCGTTTAGCTGTTGTTTTACTTACACCTTTTCTCATCCTTTTAAAAAACCAGTAAGATAAAGCACAACAACCTCCAATAAAGTCATTTTCTCCCTTCATTTCGGTTGAAAAAAACCTTGATGGGAGTCCCCGAAGTGCATTAGTTTTTTCACCAAGCAAATCCATTGTAAGCAATTAGTTTGGTTTACGCACAGGCTGTGTTTAAGCACATTTTTGGATGAAGAAATAAAGTATGCGAGTGGGCAAGTTAACCGCATCAGAGATGATGAAACTCCCCAGCAATTCCTGTTAATAGTGACTCTTGACAAAGTTGTTGTGACATTCTGCTAAACAGTTTGCCAATAGTTTGTAGGTTAAACTGACTTTTAAAGTAGACAGTGGGTTAAAGTTTCCGTTACAAAAGTGCAATGTAGTGTCATTGCTGTGTGAATGTAATTTGCATTCATTTGCATTACAATTGATTCAGAGAGGCTGTGTTTACTTGGCTGAAAATACAAGAGCACACAGATTCGTGAGAAAACAAAAGTGTTTTGTGATTTCACATGAATTTGTATGTCTTTCGTACATTTCCAACAAGTAAACTCATTGTTTTTATTCACACTACCTTTTAGGACTTTTCAATGACTGTTTACTATAGCACCAGGCACATTTAAAGTCAAAATTATTAGCCCCCCTTTGAATTTTTTGTTTCTTATTTAAATATTTCTCAAATTATGTTTAACAGACCAAAGATATTTTCGCAGTATGTCTGATAATATTTTTTTTCTTCTGGAGAAAGTCTTATTTTTTTCTTATTTTGACTAGAATAAAAGCAGTTTTTAATTTTTTAAAAAACACTTTAAGGTCAAAATTATCAGCCCCTTTAAGCAAGACTTATTTTCTACAGAACAAACCATCGTTATACTATGACTTGCCTAATTACTCTAACCTGCCTAGTTAAGCTAATTAACCTAGTTAAGCCTTTAAATGTCACTTTAAGGCACAGGTGTCAAACTCAGTTCCAAAAGGGCTGCAGCTCTGCACAGTTTAGTTCCAACCCTAATTAAACACACCTGATCAAACTAATTGAGTCCTTCAGGCTTGTTTGAAACCTACACTCTTGGAGCAGGGCTGGAACTAAACTGTGCAGGGCTTCGGCCCTCCAGGAATTGAGTTTGACACCCCTGCTTTAAGCTGTATAGAAGTGTCTTGAAAAAATATCTAGTAAAATATTGTTTACTGTCATCACGGCAAAGATAAAAGAAATCAGTCATTAGAAATGAGTTATTAAAACTATTATGCTTAGATTGGCAGTATTAATGTTAAGTAAATACTGAACTAGCACTGTTCTGCGTCTATTTATACAGTTTAATGAATAGAGCCATTGAAATGTAGTACAATAGATCTCACTGCGTCAGGACTGACAATTCTTCAGTTATTTTCAAGCTTTTGTGCAGCAAATAGTAAAGCAATTCAAAAAGAAATGCAGTTGCTTTTGTGTGATGTTGCACTGTGCTAGATTTCATGTTCATTGTAAGAGATTATTGAACATCATCTGCTTAATGTAAAGACTTCATATCTCACGTTGTCCTGCATGAGCACTTGTTCACTACAGAATCAACACTGTATAGGGTGGGAACGTCTGTGGCATTTTACCTGTTGTTGTGTGTGTTAGGACTGATGGGGCGTTAAAGGGTCACACCCGTACACACACACACACACACACACACACACACACACACACACACACACACAGCTGGTTCACTCCCAAAGTTTAAACGATGTTTGCCCAATCCCGGGCCATACTTCCATGTGTGTGTTTGCATGTGCATGTGTTTTCGCACCACCTGCAGCTTTCCCAGCCATTTCAGTTAAATTCAAGCAAACCTGATTTAATACTCTGCATATTGGTGCTTGGTTCTTTAAACATGCAAGGGCTTTTTTGCTTTTGTATATTACCATGTGTTGGGTTTGTTTTTATTATTTTTTCATCTTAGCAGGAAATGTCTGTCATACTTTTTTATCTTGATTTAAAATACTCAGTAAAATGTCATTCAGTGTTACAAGTTAATTTATCTGAAAATCTTATCAGGCATATTTAGAGCAAGAATCATTTGATGACGTATTAAAAGACTAGTAGTACTAAGAGAAGCTCTGAAATTAACAAGTTGTTTTAAATCTATACAGTGCATCTGGAATACAGCGCTTCACTTTTTCCACATTTTTTATGTTTTAGCCTTATTCCAAAATGGATTAAACTCATTTATAAACTCAAAATTCTATACACACAATAGCCCATAATGACAATGTGGAAAAAAACTATTTTTTCTGAAATTGTTGCAAATTTATTAAAATAAAAAACCTGAAAAATCAAATCAGTATTCACAGCCTTTGCTCAAAACTGTTGATGCACCTTTGGCAGCAATTACAGCCTCAAGTCTTTTTGAATATGATGCTTGGCAATGTTTGCCTTTGGTAATTTTGCCCAGTCCTTTAACCGTGTGTGCATGAGTGAGTGAGTGAGTGAGTGAGTGAGTGAGTGAGTGAGTAAGTGAGTGAGTGATTTGTTGTTGTTGTTGTTTTTGTAAGGTTTTATACACCCAAAAAATATTCATTTCACTCAAGAACTCATTTTTTACTACTGTTAAATTATTTTACTAAATCAAAATGACTTTTTTTCATTACATTTTATGGCATGTAAAGATTGTTTGAAGATTTGTTGAAGGTACTTGATGAAACCATCAGTTTTTAAATATAATGTTTACATGTAATAGTAGAGCTGAATGAAATTGTTATCTCAATTGCTGCATTTGTTTGGTTAAGAAAAATCATGATTATGTTTTTTTGAGACATTCTTTATAAATACATTATTAAAGACATTATTTTTCATAACGCAAGCATTACAAACTCATTTTGGCGTTCTTGCACGTTTCCCATCTCACTGAAGCAACAGTTGTGTAAGAGATTGTGAAACCTCAAAGGTGACACTGCCATGGAAATAATCAGAGATCAAACCGTCCGAAGTAATGTCCGCCGTTTAATGTTTTATCAAGGCACACGATTATCAGCATTTGCATGTGCTTTAAATACTAGAAATAGATGAATCTCCTAGACGAACGTTAACTGAAAAGTACCAACCATGATCTCAAGTATGGCTTAAAATTAGTTAAACTGCAAATTAAATAATTAAAAAAGTTTGCAATCTAAAGGCATAGCATATTACTCTCTGCTTGGGAGGCCTTTAAGTAACACTCTTAATTCTTTAAGGGATTTTTTTCTCCCCTGTAGGTAAACACTTGAGTTTTACCATTTTTGAATCCTTTCAGCCCAACTCCAGGTCTGTCGTGAGCAATTTTAGCATAGCTTAGCATAAATCATTGAATCTGATTAGACCATTAGCATCTTTTTTTTCATTCATTAATTCGTTTTCTTTTCGGCTAAGTCTCTTTGTTAATCAGGGATTGCTACAACTAAATATACTGCCAACTTATATATATATATATATATATATATATATATATATATATATATATATATATATATATATTGGTATTGGTATTGGTATTTTTTCCTCTTTAAAGCTTGACTATTCTGCACTTACAACATGTTCTAAGACTGATGCAAATTGAAATGTTGCTATTTAAGGTCCAGATGTCAGGATTTTTGAAAACAGCAAACCATAGCTCAGCCTTTACATGAACAATGAAAACGTCTTTGTTTGAAGCATATCAGGGCCTTTATAGTTTACCTGAAAAATATAATTCTAAAAATGAGATATTTTGAGGAATGTTGGAAACTGGTAGACATTGTTTTGGAACCAACTGAGGTTAAATAACAAATTTTTTTTTTTGTGATCTACCCTTTTTTTCTATTAACCAAAATCACTTTCAAAGGAATGTCTGTTCACTGCATGTGTTTTCGATGTCTCCATGCAGTTATCTAAAGCATGCAAGACAAAGTCCTTTCAACTGACAATTAAATGACATAGTTCACATGCAAAGCAACACAATCTGACGTCAACTGTCAACAACTGTTTTCAACTTTCTTATTTTCAACTAGGGTTAAAAAGGCTATTATTGTATTAGTCTCAGAACACACTGACTGTTTTAATGGCCAAAACAGCTGCTGCAGGGTGCAATTACTTTGCTAGTTCAAGATTGGTAGAGCCTGAATCTGCAGAATTTTATCATTTTTTAATTTATTTGTATTTATTTATTTTTGCTATTTCTGCATAACATTTTATGCAAAATCTGCTGATTGATGCAAAAAAAATTTGAGAACATAGTAATGTAAAATTGAACACGAAAAAAAACTTTTAAACTTTTTTATGGTTTACAATACAAATTAGAACCCTTTCTTTGGTCTCATATAACACATCTACTAAAAGACAGAAAATATTACTTTAAAAACTGTTTACACATAAACCATATAAACATTATTCAGTAATATTCCTGAAATTAATATAAATGCTGAATGTATATAGATTCACAGCCATCTTAATAAATAAACAAATGGATTGAATGATGGCCTTAAAAAATGCAGATTCCATTTGGTAATTGACTATATTTAAATTAGAAGGTGGGGCTTTCACTATATTGTACATTGAACTTTCTCCAATGGTGTAATGCACACAGTCTTTTAATCTTCAGTCAGCCAGCCCCAGGGCCTTTCCATTACACTATTGCCAAGTTTAAAATCTGATTTCTTTAAAAATCAGCGATCTTCACTGCCTGGTAGATATACGATATGTAGTGGGTCTCAGATCGGATAAGAAGCATTACATTAAATTCCAATTTTACTCGCCATGTATTTAAAATATGACAGTTTATTTTACCCCAGTATTTTCAATGTGCACTAGCTTTGGACGGCGCTAGTGGTCTTTCATCTCGTTTTACACTTGAACAACTAAATGAATGCTGAAGTCTATTTAACTGAATGTATTGTAATGACATTACAACAGTGGTTCACAAACTGTGGTACGTGTACCACTAGTGGTACGCAGGCTTCCTTCTGGTGGTACACAGAGGAATCGCTGAATAATTAATCTAAAAAAATTAACCCACTTTTAACCCTTTAGCACGTATGATAACACCGATGTGATCTGTAAATTGATTTTAGTATGCTAAACCTTTTATTTTATTTTCAATTTTCTAATGTTTGTTATGTGTTCTATCATTTGAAGCTAATCTCCTTTTCATATTTTTTTACTTCTCTAGCATGCAGTAAGCAGATCTAATCTTTAATTTAAATATGTAAATCCAATTCATTTATCTAAAAAAACAACGTAAATGTTAAGATTTTAAAGATATACAAATAAATCATATACATTATGCATGCATCATATTTCAACATTTATCAAAAAGAGTTGTAATATAAAAATATATATACATATATATATATATATATATATATATATATATATATATATATATATATATATATATATATATATATATATATATATATATATATTACAACTCTTTTGTATGTATATGTGTATATATATATATATATATATATATATATATATATATATATATATATATATATATATATATATATATATATATATATATATATATATATAGAAATAAATAAATTGAAAGTTAATTAAAATAGTCACATTAAGCTTTCAAACAAAGTTTATCATTAGCTGAAAACCACTACCTGTTCGTATACCCTATTCAAAATAATTGAATTTCTTGTTTTTCTCTTAAAAAACAATGGCACATGCAATAATAGGCAAGGAAGGCAAGGCAAAAAAGAATGACTTAAAGAAAGAATGACATACTGTATGCAATAATAGACACAAAAAGCTCTTTAAAATGCCATTTTATTAAAATATTAGACAAACACAAACCAAAGTTAAAATAAATTAGGATGAAAGTGTTATTTTTATATATTGTATTTTGGATTAAATTTGTTGGATGAAATTTGCTGAAGGGTTTTAGATTTAGCGGACTTTTAAAACACTCACTATAATTTGTACACATGGCTTCAATTAGTGTGAAATGATAAAGAGTAAATATAATTTGTTTTACCACATTTTACAGTTTACATGGTAATTAAGTAAGTAAAATGACCTTCTCTTGCTTTAATATAAATCAATGAGAAACTGTGACACTCTTGCTGAATACAAGATCACAAATTGTCAAATTAAAGTTATTTTTGCTCATTATCATGAGTGATCACTGCAAATAAAATCTTAGTTTTAACAAATTTAAGTGAATTGAACATAAAAACGGGTTGCACTGTGATGAAGTGGGCAGCAACAAAAATGTTACTTTTACTCTCTGATAGTCAAACCAAGTTCAAAAAATATGCATGTGTTATTAATGCATTAAAAACAGTCAGGAAAAGGTGTTTTATGTAAATTGGGACACAAGTCCACATATACATACATAATTTTTCTCTAAAAGTACATTATATCAAAAGATGATACATAGGTTTTATTCTAATTTGGTTGTAATAAGCCCAAATAGCAAAGAGAAATAAAAAAAATGCATGTAAAAAAACACATTGGGCCTTAAGAGGTTAAATAAGCATTTTGAACAAACAGCAAATGTAATTTTTGGAGCGCAGTATATAAATATCCACTGGCTAAAATTTGTGCAAAAAATTACTCATTCATACAAAGTAAGCAATTATTAATATAATATGAATTGCAAGAATATACCAGCATGTAACTGATTATGATCTTCGAAATCAAAGGTGAATCTTGATCCACATAATTTATAGTGCTGAAGCTATATTTCAGAAGTACGATGGTAATGGTGCTGCAATGGTGGTCTTGACTCTCGTTAAGCTGTGTTTTGTTTGTGGAATATGCTGACCGTGCGAGGTCTTTGTTGTTCATTCCCCCGCCAACCCTCCATTCAACTCTACTTCAGTCCCTCCGCCTGTAAAAACAACAACAAACAACAACAACAACATGGACCCTAACTATACAGCTCTCACTTTCCCTCACAGGTCTTGAGCTGAGAGATGACAAACATGATTATGTCTCCTCAAACACATTGTTCTTAAAAAGTGTAAAAGTTTTTTTTTTTTTTTTTTTATAGATTACTTGAGTAGTTTACATCTCACAATTCCTTTTTGATTTTGATTGCATTTTGGGTTTACATTTCAAAATACAAATCAGATTTTTATTTATTTATTTATTGCATATTTCTTATTTTAGACCTCTTAAATTTAGCAATGTGAGTTTACAGTATGTCTCACAATTCGTTTATTTTGTTGATCTTTTTTTGCCCTTCAGAAGTCCATGTTTGCATCTTGTAATTTTAATTGGAATTCACAGTTCAGATTTTCTATTTTATTTTATTTTTAAAAAATCTGTCAGTTTTGATTTTTTTTTAATTGGGAGTTTGCAAATACTGGCAAACATTCATTCATTTATTCATTCATTCATTCTTCTTCAGCTTAGTCTCTATTTTAGAGGTCGTCTCTGTGGAATGAACTGCCAACTATTGCAGCATTTTTTTTTAAACAGCGTATGCCTTTCCATTTGCTATGCAGTTCTGGAAAACACCCATATACTCAGTGGCGGATTTTGGCATGGGCAATATGGGTGATCACCCAGGGTGGCATCTTGCTAGAGGCAACATGGAGGCATAGAGACACCATTATATTATAAATTATTATAAATTTACAAGAGCACATTGCAATTCAACATTGTTTTCCCTATCATTTTAAAGTTTACAATATTTCTATTATAATTTTGAGTTTACATGTTACAGTTTTTTTTCTTCTTCCGGAATTCTCAGTATATTTGCGTTTTTTACATTTCTAAGTTTGGATTTTTTTTACAGCTTTTTTATATCTCACAATTCTAACATTTTTATGGCCAGTTTCCACTGACTAGTACAGTATGGTACGACTTGCGTTTCCACTGCCAAAAGGGTACCAATGGTGGGTGTGGTGTAAGTACAACAGAAATTTTCAGTCAACATCATTCTTGCCTAAGGAAATGTCAAAGTAAAGCTTACGGGTCGTTCACATTTCAGACGAGAAGCCCTTCTCACAAAACAGAGGCTTTAAACACGCAAGTACTTGTGTATAAATGTTCATTATAACCTTTCTATAAACAGAATTTGATTATAACTGCAGACCAATGATCAAGTGCTTGTAACTGTAACGTCTGCAATTATATAAAATAAATAAATGAATGCAACATATATGAACACATACTGACCTTTAAAGTCTCCGATATGCTATCAGTTACAGAACAACTACACACAGCATACATGTAGTCCTTATTTGGGTTAAGTAAAAAAAAAAGCAATATATAGCCCACAGTCAGTGCAAACCTCTCAGCTGTATCCTAATCTTCAACAGCACATGTAACCTCTTGTTATAAAGTAATTCCATCATTCCGAGTTCATAATAGTCCAAAAGGTGATGATAATAGTTAAACACAGCAGTTTGTTCATGTTTTAAGTTGCTGAAAGAATCATTTACTAAGGAGACATGTAAATACGTGACTGTCAATTAATTTAGTGGGCGGTGAAAACCATACTTTTACATCATGCTGTGGTGGGCCTCAATATCACTAGGGATTTGGATTCTATTTAGGAAATAAAAAAAAGAGACTTGTTGGGTTTATATCACTCCAATATGACTGTGGACAGACAGTTCTGTCCAAACAGCTTATAAAAAATGATTTTCTTCATAGGTGCCCTTTAAAATTTCTGAATGAAAAAACACTGCATTAATGACCTCTGTCTCTAACATATACGAGTTTATATCGCACAGTTTCAACCTTTACTCTCAGATCTGCTATGGAGTTTATATAGGTTTATTTCTGTGGTGACTTTATTATTTTTTGTCATATTTCTTTTTTGTGAGTGTGTGCTAGAAATAGAGCTAAAAAATAATCTTCCCTCATTAAGCAAAAACAACTACTTAATTGAAGTGGAAAACAAATGAATCCATCTGGTAACTGAATCAGTCCAGGCTGTGGTGAATCCCACAGATGAATATTAATTCTCCAGGCTGCAAGCACTCCGAATGTCACCATGGTTGCATGTTCCACGTCTGTTATCTGAATATGAATTTGTTTTGATGGTCATTTGAGAGCTCGACCTGAAAGAATGGATGTGCTTTTGTGTCGTGAAATTACCCGCCACATGCTGGAGCTCTTAACTGTCTTTGCTTTTTGCTCAAGGTGAAGTGTTTGTTCACTGAGTGTCAGTATTTTTCCACTGAAGCACATCCAGGTAGAAAATAACAGATCACAGAGTCAGAGGCGACAACATCAACACCCGAGCCTGTGATTTGAACGCTGTATGATAATATTAGTCTGGACAAAAATCTGAATAAAATAAAAAAAAGTTTTAAAAAAAATGAATTCAATAAAAAATTCATACATAAAAATGTAACTAAATATAAAATAAAAAAATAAATAAAAAATTTATTTTTTTCATAAATATTTTACAAATAAAATATAAAATATATATCAAATAAAATTAAATATAAAACTTTATATAAAATACAATAAAACACAATTAAAAAAATAAATTAATAAACAAAATGATGAATTGTGATTAATTGCATAATAGTAATTGAAGAGTTCAGATGCAAAAACCTCTAATGCCATGTGAAATGTTCTCTTATAATGAACTTGTTTCTCAGCCTCCTATGTTTATGCTCAGTTATTTTGCTTTAAAGACAATGAAAAGAACGTATTTGTCACTATAAAAGTTCAATTACTGAGCATACACTCAGTACTCGAAGAAAAATGCTAATTTTAGAAGAAAATATCAACTGGCTTTTAGAGGTTTTTGCATCTGAACTCTTCAATAATAAGAATTTGATATGTTGAGATAAGATATATGTGTGTCCAAATATTTATTAGGTATATGTAGTACAAACTCATACGTAAAATCAAAACTATACTGAACGTTCTTTGTAAAGATATTTAAGTTTATAATTAATGTGTATCGTGCATATTTTATATCTAAATATAAAGGAACATTTTCTCTAATATATGCATATATGTGTGTATTTATATATAGCTGATAAATATTCACAGTATACACACATAAAAATTGAGTCAAAACAAACTTTTTTGTCAAGCACTAAACATTATTTCAACCTGACCTAACTAAATAAATACATTAAAATAATGTATTAATTTGTAAATTAAAATAATAAATAACCTGAAATATAATTTAATGAATAATGTACTTGTAACTTGCATGGAAACAAATTTACCCTCAAATGGAACAACTTATTTGGTAAATCATGACAAAAAAACGTAGAAATTATGACATAAAATAATTATAATGTAAATGGTCAAGAAGTAAAAAAAATCATAAAGATCACAACTTATTATTATAGCTATGATTAGGATTTTTATCTTCTTTTATCGTCTTTTTATCTGATAAATGAAACCTTTTATCTATAATTGGTATTTGTGTATTCTGAATTTTGTCAAAACTAATACTTTTTCTTCTAATAATGTCATTTTATTTCATAATGATTGTTGAAAAATGAAATGTCATGTATTTGTAGTTTGTGCCAGACAGTCCAGTTATCAACTGTTTGAAAATGGGGTTGTGTGTTTCCACAATTATAGATATGATTATTATTGTCGACACACACACACACATATATGTATTAAATGATTCTCTTTCAATACTTCTCGGTTCAGCCAAATGATCGGATATTACAAGAGACAGTTATATGATTTAATATGGTCAACATGAGCTGAAGTTTCCATAGTATGGATTAAGATTAAAGACGGGGAAAATAACACTACTGCCATCTGGTGCAGAATGTAGGAAGCGCACATTTGGTAAAGCTTACATCTGTTAAAAAGAAAAACAGAAGAATGAATGACATTGGGAAAAAATTACATATAATAAAGAAATCAGGGGGCACGGTGGCTCAGTGGTTTGCACTGTTGTCGCCTCACAGCAAGAAGGTTGCTGGTTGTAGTCCCATACCAGATGGCATTTCTGTGTGGAGTTTGCATGTTCTCTTTGGTTTTCACTAGCCCCATTTCCATTGGGTGCTCCGCTTTCCTCTACAGTCCAAAGACATTCGCTATAGGTGAATTGAATTAACTAAATTGGCCATAGTGTATGAGTGTGTGTGTGTGTGTGTGTGTGTGTGTGTGTGTGTGTGTGTGTGTGTGTGTGTGTGTGTGTGTGTGTGTGTGTGTGTGTGTGTGTGCGCGTGTGGGTGTATGTGTGTGTGTGAATGAGAGATTGTGTTTCCTGGTGCTTGGTTGCAGCTGGAAGGGCATGCTCTGTGTAAAACATATGCTGGAATAGTTGGCAGTTCATTCCACTGTGGCAACCTCTGGTAAATCAGAGAATAAGCCCAAGCAAAATACGGAATAAAAAAAATGTACTCACGCTACATGATTAATTCAACACTATAGAAGAAGTAGGGATATGATGAAGTTATGAAAGCAATAAATATTTATGAGACATGCGTTTAAAAATACTTTTTTGTACACGAAAGCCAAAATTGTAATGTAAAAATAATCTTTATATAATAATATTATAATAATAATATACTTGATCTGCACGGGGGCACAGTGGATAGGACATTCGCCTCACAGCAAGAAGGTCACTTGTTCGAGCCTCGAGGTGCTCCGGTTTCTCCCACAAGTCGGAAGACTGTAGGTAGGCTATAGGTGAATTGGGTAGACTAAATTGTCTGTAATGTATGTGTGTAAATAGGTGTGTATGGATGTTTCCCAGTGATGGGTTGCAGCTGGAAGGGCATCTGCTGCGTAATCCATATGCTGAATGAGTTGGCGGTCCATTCTGCTGTGGTGACCCCAAAATAATAAAGGGACTAAGCCAAAAAGAAAATGAATGCATGAATAATATAATTTAGCAGTTTATTTATTTAAATTTGTTAAAATTCCAAAGGAATTAAACTGTATAAAGCCATGCTTTATTCATCTTTATTTCTATGCTTTACAGTTAGAGTACTTTTGAAATATAAAATTTTTTTTTGATAGTACTACTTAATACATTATACTAATAAATAAGTTTTAATATCCTATGAATTTCTTTCGAAGGCAAAATTAACAAAAAAATCTGTCGTCATTTATTCACTGATTTCAAACCTGTTTAAGCCTTTTTTTATATCAGTGGCTGCTTTTTTACAGCATTCTTCAGAATATATTGTTTTGTATTCAACAGAAGAAATACATTTATATAAACATTTGAACGTGATTAAATGTTGAGAACATTTTCATTTTTGGTAGCACTCTTGCATCCGGATTTGCAGATAAGTCTGCACACCCTCATTACCTACATTGGTCTACTAATACTAGTCCACTTGAATGAGTAAAACGAGTGAGTGAATTCAAGCACTTTGCAATGCACCGGAAGGGATGCTGTTTTGTTTGTGTTTTGTTGTTATCCCTAAGCCAGATTAGATTTTAAACTTTTTGGTCAGACCCTGTGATATTTATTATAGCCTGACCAGCTAAGACCAGGCTGGAAATGGCTGGCAGCCAGCCTGGGAATGGCCAAAACCCCTCTAAAACCAGCCTGGTCGACCAGCTAAAACCACCCAACCATCCTAGGCTGGTTTGAACTGGATTTTTTAGCATTTTAAAATACATTTTTTGTACACGAAAGCCAAAATTGTTATGTAAAAATAATGATTATATAATAATAATATTATAATAATAATATAATTCAGCTGCACGGGGGCACAGTGGGTAGCACATTCGCCTCATCTTGTATGATTCATCTTGTATGATTCTGCTTTTTGGCCGCCATCTTGTGGTCAAATGCGATAATTCATTACGCGCGAAACCTCTCACAGAGCATTTTGGGGGTTTTCTACCTAGCTTTAGTGTACATGGACTGTTCAGTCGTTATTGGAGTGGATTGATTGAGTGAACTTCAGAACGTCAGACTCTAGAATTAACTGGTCCTTCAAATATTACACTATTTGAGGGTATAGGGGGTGATTTTGAATATCTCATGGAGAAAAGAAAATACAAAAGCTATTGAAATGTACATTTGTTTCATTATCACAAACCTTTACACATACTGTACATTATTTTTTAAGCATACAGTTTGTACTACAAAGATCTAAAAATATAATCAACAAATAAGTTTTTTAACTGGAGTGACTTCAAAGAGTTGAGCGTGTGTTTTATTGTGTGGGCTGTGTCTCTAGAGATGCTGGTCAGGGTTGTTAAAACAATGAGCTTCAAAATAAAGTATGCTCAATTCATGGATGAACTTGCCAAGACATCATGTGGTAATGAGCCGAGTTTCCACCCGCTCGCTTCTCAAGTTAAAGGAACAGCGGAGATGAGGGTTAGAGAGGTGAGAGAGGTGGAAGAAGAAATGAAAAGAGGCAGGAACCATAATCATGTCAGCGTCTGTTATGAAGTCATTTCCTGACACGCTGCTAATGTGCTTTAATCTGTGTTGTCTTTAAAAACATGCACTGAATGTGCTCTCTCTTTCTCTCTTTCACATTCAAGCTTGCTTTATTGGCATGACAAATGGCAGCCTGTGTATCGCTTACTTAATTGTGATGTTTACTTAAAATATCATTGGAAAACAAATGACAGTAGTAATAAAGTCATAATAATTAACGGTACATTTAACAATCAACATTTGAGGATAAAACATTCATTCATTTATTCATTTTTCTTATACTTAGTCCCTTATTTATGAGGGTTAGCCACAAAGGAATGAAGCACCAACTATTCCGGCATATGTTTTACACATCGGATACCTTTCTAGCTGCAACCCAGTACTGTTAAACATCATACACTCTCACATTCACACACACTCTCATACACTACGGCAAATTTTATTTACCCAATTCTCTTATTCTGCATGTCTTACAAAATATAAAAACATTATTTTTAGCAATCATTAAAAATTTAATGATTCATTTATAACCATTTAGAATTGTGTGTGTGTCACCTGGGCTGGCGCGTCCATAGAGGCGACCTAGGCGGCCGCCTAGGGCGGCGGTATTGACCTTATTCTAAAATGCGGAAGTGCGCCTGTTTTCGCAATTGTCTTAGAACTTCCGATTCAGTCGCCTATGGGAGAAATGACTAGGATTAGTAAACGGCAGAAAATGGTCAAACTGCTTGCTCTACAAACAAATGTTTGCATGACTATACAGACCAACTAGAATAATGTAATAAGAAAATATCAAATTGCAACATCAAGCAGCGTAACGAGCAGTTTTTAACGTCAAAAAATGAATGGAAGAGAATGAGACCGGAAGTCTCGAGCCAAAAAGATTCAAATGGCAGCGCCCGCTCGACAGCTGAGAATAAGGTGAATAGAGAGGGCGGCATCCGCGACACCTCCCTTACCACCCGCGTCCTCAGTTATGTCCGCGACACCACCCTCACCACCCGCGTCCTCAGATATATTCGCACATAGACGACACCTCCTTCAGCACCTGCGTGCCCTCAGTTATATCTGCGCATAGGGCGGCAGAATAGAGGTCCACGACACCCGCGCGTCCTCGGTTATATCCGCAAATAGGGTGGCAGAATAGAGAGGCATCCGCGACACCTCCCTCCCTCAGCAGCCGCACGTCCTCAGTTATATCCGTGCATAGGGCGGCAGAATAGAGGTCCGCGACACCTCACTTCATTTTCATAACCAGTCACTTTCGTTTTCACATTGGGGTTGAGGGCGGCGTGACCATCCTCTGCCTAGAGCGGCAGTTCAGCTTGCTCCGGCCCTGTGTGTCACTAATACTTTTATTGGTCTCCTCTCTCTTTTTGTGTGAGACATCCATTTTGTGCCAGCTAGCAAAGAGTGCAATGCATGAAAACTTCACTCCTGTGCCCTCTGAAATTGCTCTTGCAACAGACGAGGTCGTGGTCTTTAGCCTCCATGTGACAGCAACCAGCTCCCATATAAAGAATCGTCGGTTCAGTCCCAGCTCAGAATGGAATGGGTGCAGTGGGACCGGTGGGTTACATTTGAAGGGCTCATCTGGGATGGGAGTGAGGCTTAGGGCAGTGAGTGTAACAGAAGCCCGCTAGCGACGTGCTATGCAGATAAACCTTACTCCTCTGACCACAAAAGGTGCTCTAGCGACAGTCACTAGAGGTCATGGCCTTTAGCCTTCTTGTTAGAGCAAGCGACTCCCATACAAATAATCGCCGGTTCAATCCTAGCTTAGAATGGGATGGGTGCAGTAGGACCGGTGGGTTACACATGGGGGCTCATCTGGGATTGGAGTGAAGTTTAGGGGGGTGAGTGTAATAGAGGCCAGCTAGCGAAGTGCTATGCAGGTAAACCTCACTCCTCTGACCTCTAAAGTTGCTTGTGTGTAGACACTAGAGGTCATGGCCTTTAGCCTCCTTGTTAGAGCAACCAACTCCCATACAAAGAATAGTTGGTTTGATCCCAGCTAGGTACGGGATGGGTGCAATAAAATATGGGGGCTCGTCCGGGATAGGAGTGAGGTTTAGTGGGGTGAGTGTAATGGAGGCCAGATAGCGAAGTGCTATGCAGATAAACTTCACTCCTCTGACCACAAAAGTTGCTCTCTCGACAGACGCTAGAGGCCATGGTTGAAGACAAACTCCTTGTTAAAGCAAGCGACACCCATACAAAGAATCACTATTGTTTTATTCCAGCTCAGAATAGAATGGGTGCAGTAGGACTGGTGGTTTTGCATTTGGGGGCTCGTCCGGGATGGGAGTGAGGTTAAGGGGGGTGAGTGAGAGGCCAGATAGCGAAGTGCTATGCAGGTAAACCTCACTCCTTTGGCCTCTAAAGATGCTCTTGCGACAGATGCTAGAGGCCATGGGCTTTAGCCTCCTTGTTAGAGCAAAAGGTTCGATCACAGCCCGGAATTGCATGGGTGCAGTGGGGGCTTTTCCAGGATGGGAGTGAGATTTAGGGGGGTGAGTGTAACAGAGGTCAGCTAGCGAAGTGCTATTTGATCTCAGCTCAGAACGGGATAGGTGCAGAAGAACCGGTGGGATACAAATGTATTAAGATATCAGCTATTTCACCTAATACATATGGAAGTTTTGTTTTATTGTCTAAATTAGTGAACTTAGTGACGTACAAAATGAGCTCAAATTTGGTCTCTTTTTGGATGGTATTACTATAGAAGTCAATGGGTTCTAGCAACCAGCATTTTTAATAATATCTTCTTTAGTTTTCAACAGAAGAAAAAACTCAAATAGATTTTGAACAAGTGGAGTGTGAATAAATTGACAAGTTTTTCAGTTTTGAGTGAACTATCCCTTTCAGCTTTAAAGAATTCATAAAACTGTTGGCTACTGCATATTGCAATGTTTGAGTTTCTTCTAATTCTCTGTAAATGGATAAATGTCTGTGGTGATGAAGATGTGGTTGAAGTCTTGAAGAATCTTTTTTTTCTTGCTCTTCTTTGCTTCAACGTTCTCATGCACTTGCACTTTCATGTTCATTATCGTAACATGAAAACTCATTGGTCACAGTTAGAACTTACAAGATCACACAATCTCTGGCTTTGATCCACACAGACTCTTTCTTCTCTCTCTCTTTCTCCTCGGTTTGTAGTTCTGCCTCGAGCGTCCTGATCCAGTCTGAGTGATTTGAGAGGCCTTCAGTAACTTGGTGCAATCTACATTTCAAAGCATACTTTCCTTATAGGAAAATCCATCCTCACATCTATTCCTTTAGTGTCTTGGCTATACTGCAAAACAGACGTTAGCAGACTCTTTTAAACTCTTCCAATCTGAGAACAACAAAGCTTGCTGCAAAAATGTTCAGAAATCAAAAGTGGATTGGGACTACATATTCTGAAGAAAATGTCTCTGGTGTTTACTGATGCAAAACATGTTGCCACTATTAGTATTGGGTGTTAAGGGTGATTGCCGAGGTGATTTTTCTGAAATGCTGCTATGTGTTTGCTATAGTACAACTAATTGATTATTGGTGTATTTTCACATCCCAATGTTGAAAGGTATGTGCTATGCACTTTCCAAGATGTTTTTCTAAATTGCTGCTATGTGTTGTTGCTATAGTAAAACTATGTAGTCAATGGCAGATTTGCTTATGATGTGCTTGCCATCACTGTTGAGTGTTGTAGGTGGTTGCCAGGGTATCACTATGATTTTTTTAGATTATATAGTTTAACATGTTGCTATGTGATTGCTATGGTATAACTAGGTGTTTGCAAATGTGTCACTACGCATCTTCAAACTTGCTGCTATGTGGTTGCAATAGTATTTCTATGTGGTTGTTGGGTTTCTTGGCTGTGCAAATCCTTACCAAGCAAAATAAATAAATTGTTCATTGATTAGTTCATTTATTTATTATTTTTGCTTATGATCCACTTTTTTAAACCATTCAGACCATATCACAATATCTTTGTTTTTAATTTATTGTACTTTTAAAAGCACATTGTACATACATCCTGATAATTTTGAATAAAATGTTACAATAGAAAAATAATAAAAAATAAATAAATAACAATAAATAAATGAATAAATATTTAACCAAAAATAAAAAATAATAACAAACTTAATAAATAAATAACATAACATAAATAATTAAATAAATAAATAGCATTTTTTTTAAATAACCAAAAAATACATAACCAAAATAAATAAATGAATAGCTAAAATAAATAAATAACCAAACAAAAGATAAATACAAGCTAAATAAATAAATAAATGACACAAATAAATAATGAAATCGTCACTAGTTCAAGCCTCGGCTGGATCAGTTGGCATGGGGAGTTTGCATGTTCTCGCCGCATTCGCGGGGGTTTCCTCCAGGTGCTCCGGTTTCCCCCACAAGTCCAAAGACATGCGCTATAGGTGAATTGGGTAAGCTAAAATTGTCCATAGTGTCTGTGTGTGAATGAGAGTGTATGGGTATTTCCCAGCGATGGGTTGCTGCTGAAAGGGCATTCGATGCGTAAAACATATGCTGGATAAGCTTGTGGTTCATTTTGCTGTGGCGACCCCAATTAATACAGGGACTAAGCCGAAAAGAAAATGAAGGAATTAATGTATGAATAATTAAATAAATAAATAGCTAAAACATGAAATAAGTATAACCAAAAATGAATAACCAAAATAAATAAATAACAAACATAAATAAATAACAACTAAATAAATAGCCAAAAAATAATAAAAAAAGATCAAAAATAAATAAATGATAACAAAGTAAATGAATGAATGATTAAAGAAAGAAAGAAAGAAAGAAATTACACAAATAACAAATAAATAGTTAAATAAATAAATACCCAAAACATAAAACAAATATAACCAAAAATAAATAACCAAAATAAATAAATAAATAACAAACATAAATAAATCATAAATAAATTATTGAATAAATGGCCAAAAAACTAAATAAAAAATGACCAAAAATAAATAAACAATAACGAAATAAATAAATAAATGAATAACACAAATAAATAACAAATAAATAACTTAAATAAAGAACTAACAATAATAAATAAATAATAAATAAATAACCCTTAATAAATAAATAATAACAAAATAAATTAATAAATAGCAAACATAAATAACAAATAAATAATTAATAACTAAATAGCCAAAAAAACTGAATAAAAATAACCAAAAATAAATAAATAATAACTAACAAAATATCTAAATAATAACAAGCAAAATAAATAAATAAATATCAAATAATTAATAAAATAAAAATAGGCAAAAATTTAAATAAATAAATAACCATAAACAAATATTAACAAAATAAATAAATAAATAGCAAACATAAATAAATAACAAATAAATAAATAATAAATAAATAGCCAAAAAAATAAAATAACAAATAACCATAAATAAGTAAATAAAGAAATAAACTAACTAACTCTATGATGGATCAATGGATTTCTGAAGGTGCCAATTCCATGTGAGCCTAGTTATAAAATATGCAACAGAAAAGGAAATAAACAGAGCATTCTAACATCCTGAATGACACATTTAAAGCATAACCATGCGGTGCAGTGTTACAGAAGAACTGTGTGACTTCTGTTTAAAGCTCTGGTCCCGTGAGAGTTTTATCTGAGGGGAGGAGCCAGAGATCAAAGCAGAGTGATTGTTCAGCACACACTCTATCTCTCTTCTTCCTACATGTTCTCATCCTTCTTTCCAGCACAATGCCAGTTGGGTTACTATAAATACCGGAGAAGGCATTTTGCATGTGTGCGATCCTCACAATGCTCTGGGAACCGTGCTCGTAAATCAGACGTCCCCGCGGTGAATTGTGTCTTTGATGGGGCCCTGCTGACGTTATCCTCTAATGAAGAAAAGAGATGATGAGGAGGCCCTACTTTTGCGTCCGTAACTCACAACACTGGAGTGTATTATTACATAAAGCAATTAAGAGGCCCCTGGACACCCACAGATGGAAATGTTTTCTCCCACTGACTGCAGCGGATGGTGTTTTCGCATTTGTATGCGCGAGATGATGTCAACACTTTATGTTTCAGTTTGCTTTTCCGCACACTGTATAACCCAACAGTCAACTTTATCAAATGAAATGAGTGTAGTTAACTTAAAATGGACTGAAAGGTAATTCTACTCATTTTGAAAAGAGTTTTGAACTCTGTGTTGAAGGTATGAGTTCATTAAATACCTCATTTCTCCAACTTAAATGGAGTAAGCTGACACTACTCATGTAGATTAGTTTAACTCAAATGGTTTGTAGCAATCTGTTTCCTCAAATGGTTTGAGTTGCCTTATTAGTTTTCACAGTACTTTGTTGGTTTGAGTTCTCTACATTTATCTGATTTTACTGTGCTCAAATTGCTTCGTTTACTCAAATGGATTAAGTTCACACCACTCATTAGGATTCGTTTTTGAACTTAAATGGTTTGTTGCAATTGGTTTCCTCAAATGGTTTGAGTTACCTTAACTTTTTGGGTTTAAAGTGTACAAGTATGCTTACTTTAATTCAGGAAAGACTAAATCTAGAAAATAAAAGCATAAAGAGTCCTAATTTTATGACATTCACACAAGCTGGTGAGAAATATTGAATTAGTTTTATTTTTAAAATCAGATTTTATCAAAGCAATTGGTGATAAAATAAGGCCCATAACTGTTTAAATGCTTATGCTAAAATTAATATTTAAAATGCCATAAATATCAGATAAAAAATTATGACTTTAAAAAACTTAAATAACTGTTAATATTATTAAGAAATTCATATTTAAGAAAGTCGACATCAAAATAATGACAGAAAGACAAAATGTAGGCATAATAATGCAGAATATTGATAGTGACATTATGATAGTCATAATAGTGACACAAATTTTAAAAGGTAACATAAAAGTTCAAATTTATTTTTGACCAGTTTTTATAGTTAAGTAAATGTCACACATATTCGAGTATGTCATAAAAAGGCAATTGTGTTCGGTATTAATAATAATAGTTATAATTATAATGTTTAGTAAGTAGCAAATTTGTCACCGTGGGTCAAGGAAGCAAAGACAAGAGGTTGGATCCAAATGCATTCCATTCATTCATTCAATTATTTCCTCCGCTTTTCCAGGGCCGGGTCGGGGGGTCTTAGGAGAGAATGCCAGATTTCCCTCTCTTTACTTCCTCCATCTCCTCCAGGGGTATCCCGAGGCGTTTCCCAGGCCAGCCGAGAGACATAGTCCCTTCAGCCTGTCCTGGGTCTTCTCTGAGGCCTCCTCCTGGTGGGACATGCCTGGAACACCTCCCTAGGTAGGCATCCAGGAGGCATCCGAAACAGATGCCCGAGCCACCTCAGCTGACTTTTCTCGATGTGGAGGAAAAGTGGCTCTACTCCGAGCTCCTCCCAGATGTCAGAGCTCCTCACCCTATCCATAAGAGAGTGCCCTGCCACCCTTCGAAGGAAACTCATTTCGGCCGCTTGTATTTGAGATCTTGTCCTTTCCGTCATGACCCAAAGCTCATGACCATAGGTGAGAGTGGGAAAGTAGATTGACCGGTAAATCGAGAACTTTGCCTTTCGGCTCGGCTCCTTCTTCACCACAACGGACCGGTACATCGACTGCATTACTGCAGCCGCTGCACCAATCCGCCTGTCAATCTCATGTTCCATCCTTCCCTCACTCATGAACAAAACCCCAAGATACTTAAACTCCTCCACCTGGGGTAAGGACTTTCCTCCATCCTGGGTCTCAAAAACCCTCATGAGATCCAAATGCAATTTAATGAAAAAGATTATTCGTGCAGGCAAAATCAAGTGAAGTCAAAAAACAAAAACTACTTTATCATGAAAGGCATTAAAAAAATGCAGAAACAAAGCGGTGATCAAAGTACAAAAAAGTAACCAAACAATCATCAAAACATAACGAGAAAGACTATGAACAGGATATGTAGACGACACTCACTGAAACCATACAGTTACCGACAAACAAAAACTCATGCTGCGTCCTAATCCACATACTATACATCCTAAATAGTATTTGAAAATAGAATTAGTATGTCCCAAACCATAGTATGTTGAAAAGAGTATGCCAGAGGTTCCCGGATGGTTTACTATTTCCGGTAAAAAATTTAAGTGTAGAAGCGTCCATGCTGATATAGCCCACAATACAATGCGCATTGGACACAAATTCGATTAGAACTACAAACGTGTATGAAAATTGTAAATAAACTACAAACATGATGGACGCACGAGACCAGCCGTCAAGCAGAGAGGCTTCGGTAAAGATGTTTGATTGACTGTTAGTCAACATCTAGCCCACTGGAAAATACTTAAATCGCATTATCTGTGTTATAGTTCATCTGCAAAAACATACTGAACTTATTTAAAGATGCGTTTGGACGTTTAAACATCTGAATGCAGAATTATCCAAAGACCTGAGGAGATTTCTCTGCATGAAAGACTGAATGGGAGATTAACCTGCTGCTGCTTCTCCAATAAGGTAGGAAATTAAATATGACAGAAATGTGTATGATGTGTGGATGATTGACTGGGGGCATAATGAGCAACACAAAGATCTGTTAAGAGGAAGTAGTATGTTCCAAAGCTTGCATACTCTTCTGTTGCACACTCAAAAGTATAAACTTTTTTTTTTTTCACAAATATAAGTATAGTAGTATAAGTATGCAAACTGGGTATGCATACTTGCATAAGTATGCATCTGCATTGACTGGTGTGTGCAATGTGTATAAATAGTCCAAACAATTCATGATGATGGTATTCAGCTGTGTGTGATTAATGGTGAATGGTGACCGGTGTGTGCAATGGGATGCTGGGAAATGTAGTTCCTGAATGATGCGTGTAGTATGTCAGCGATCTTCCAGGAACAGTTCGCTGGTTATGTGACACAAATTATAATAATTATTGTGATTTCTGAAGCATCATGTGATACTGAAAATGAGGCTAACGAAAATTCAACCTTACAACAAAGATAAATTGCTTTTTACAATAAAAATACAATTAAATTGACAGATAAAAAATAGTCATAATTAAGACAAAAAGTTGACATTATAATAAGGACAGAAAGACAAAATGTAGGCATAATTATGACTTCGAAAGATGAAATAGTGACATGAATTATAAACGGTAACGTACAGGGTAAAATAGATTTTGACAAATTTTATTATTTATATTTGACTTGATATACAACTATTTCAGAATTCTGGCAATAAATACATTTCAAAATATAATGATTCCTTAAAAAAACTATTGTTTTTAGTATGAATAATGATTTTAAAAATACATATTTTTAACAGCAAAGTTTGCAGCATCGTGTGACACAAAAATGGGGCTAATGAAAATTCAACCTTGCAACAATGATAAATTACTTTTTTAAATTTAAGATGCAATTAAATTAGGAAAACATTAATTATGAATTAGCTATATTAATAAAAACACAAATTTTAATATTTGTAAAAATACCCTTTTATCAAAATGTAGAACATTTAAAACTGTTATTATATAAATTGTTGAAATGATGGCATTCGTAAGTCATATTTAGGACAAATGATGCAAGACATTATGATGATGACAAACTAAAAGTCGACATGTTAAAAAATGCTATTTGTGTTGGAGCAACATTAAGGAATTATGTTAACTTATTAGTGTTTACAAATTAAGTAGATTAAACATAAAACAATAAACTTGCCCCCCCAAAAAACTCAAGAATTGTGTTGTTGCAACTCAATTAAAATAAGTAGTCTGAACGAACAGCAAACGTCATTTTTTTTTTTTTTTTTTTTTTTGTAGTAAGGCAGATGAGTGATTTTCAAAGATGACATTGAGGTAAATGTTAAATAGTAGGCCTAACTTACAAACTTTAAAGTGTATTAAATTGACTTGATGTTCAAATATGTCATTGTTTTGGCAGTAAATCAATTCCAAAAAAAATCTTCATAATGTCTTTAAAGTCATTACTATTGTCATAGACTTTGTATACATGTTTTCCCCTCTTACAATGTGAAAATTGGCTTCCAGTAACATTTTACTGTAGGCCTTATTTTGAGGGGCACATAAACCGATCATCTTTATCTCTTTACTAGTTATAGCATGCCATAAACATGAATGGATTTTCCAAAGTATGTTGAAATAAAAGTAGGATACAATTCGCTAAATTCTATAGCTTGTGTAATTGCTAATTTCAACAACATCAACAAAACGGCCTTAAAATAACACCACTTAACGTTAATTCTCGGCCATTTAATTTTGAGATGGATTCAGTAAATTTAGAATATTCGATCTGCCTAGCATGTAGGCTATTCAAAACAACATTAGTACTATTTCATTGACTGTGAACAACGTTATTTCGATATTCATTGGCTGCTAGAATACTTTTCAGAAATTACATTATATTTTATTTATATTAAATATGAACATTATATTAATATTTAACCGATCTAACCTCAATCCATTCAGTGTCCATAAACAAAAATAACTAAATGTACCGTATTTTTTGTACTTTTCCTATATAACCAATCGAGCCCTTGGCCTAATTGTTGATCAATAATTCAAAAGCTCAGTTGCTCAACGTTTGCCTCACAACACACAAACACTTTCAGCAGTGTGAACTGATCTACTGTAGCCTATATCAAAACCTCTCACACGCAGATGGTTTAAGTCATCGGCTCCACAGGTGATCAGCCTGTGGCATTCAGAAAAGAAAACACACACTTTTCCCCCAAACACCACCAGAGGGCAGAGTTGAATCGAATTACCTGATGTTTGTACTTTCCTCCTCCCTTTCACTTCCATGCACATGCAACACACAAACAATTACGAGTGGAGAAATCGTGTAATTGTTTGTGGTTTATACGGTGTAGGTGACCATATGAACCACAGACGATTACCGCTTTTCTCCATTTGCAATTGTTTATGCACAACATTTCTGCCTGCTTCTAAATGGTTTTTGATGTGTAAGGATTCTCCAAGTTTATGCGTATATTAAATAAAATACTACAGTAGCTTAAAGTAAATACTTGGCTATGATGATTTTGAACTATATTTTAGTTAAGCACGAGTTAATGTGTTGTGGTAATTCTATAGTTGGTAATACTGCAACTTTAGAAATACAAACAGATGACCAATTACTTTTCTACAAATAGCATATGTTATACTACAATGCACCATGGTTTACTGTAATACAACTAATATATAGTACAGCATTTATTACAGTTTGTCAGTTCACTATAGTTAATATTAATATATGCTGTAGCAATATTTTATAAAGTGTTATAAATACTAAAATATACAGTATACTTTAGTGGGGTTCAAAAACACTATAGTATTTACTACAGTATAAATTGCTATAGTATTTTTTCATGTTGGGGTGTCTTTGGGTGATTTTTTTTATTCATTCATTTTCCTTTGCCTTAGTCCCTTTATTCATCAGGGCTCACCACAGTGGAATGAACCGCCAACTTATCCAGCATATGTTTTACACAGTGGATGCCCTTCCAGCTGCAACCCAGTACTGGGAAACATCCATATACGCTAATTCACACAAATATACAACAGCTAATTTTAGTTTATTCAATTCGCCAATAGTGCATGTCTTTGGACTGTGGGGGAAACCGGAGCACCCAGAGGAAACCCAAGCGAACATGGGGAGAACATGCAAACTCCACATATGCAGACTCGAACCTGCAAACTTCTTTCTGTAAGGCGACAGTGTTAACCACTGAGCCATTGTGTCACTTCAACTTACAGTGATGAGGTGTTTAATTAACTCATTACCTTTGACAATGAGTTCAAAACTCTTTTCAAATGAGTAGAGGTAACTTTCAGTAAATTTTGAGTTAACTACACTCTTTCATTTGATGAAGTTGACTGTTGGGTTTTAAAGTGTGCAGTGTGGTGTAGTTTACTCACGGTTGTTTGGTGTTGTGAGTAATAAGATTCAAATTCAAATTCAGCATTGGAACAAAGATATCAATTACATTTTGATATAAAAAATACAATTAAAATAAAATAATATTCTTAAAAATGTATTAAAATAGATAAATATTATCTATTATTATCTAAATAATATATATTTCACAAGGTTTTTACTGTTTTCACATTTTTAAAAACATTTTTAAATCTTTCGGATGCCAGGCGATATCCACTTTTGTACTATATGTTAAGAAACTGCTTGTGTTGTGAGAGTTAAAAGTGAGCTATTGTGAGTAAGTTCACTCTGCAAAGTTCTGCAAAAGTGCCCACTGTTCAAGAAACCCATTTAAAGTTAATCTAACCTAAAATCTTAGTAAATTGAACAACTTAATTGTACCTTTTTGAACTTGGGCACACAAACAAGCTTGCATGTCTTTAGAAATTTAATTAAACGTATGCTCAGTCATAAGACCTACACGACTCAAGCTTGGGAAACTTTGCTTGCTTCTGCTGCCTTTTGTTTCGCTTTTTTGTTTTTTGCTTTGTTTTAAGCAATCATCCGTATTTTACTTTTATTTTTGACAGCAAACACTCGTCTTCTTTGTCCAGAACAAAAGCACTATTGTAAAGTCTTCTGCTTATCAGAGGGTTTTCGCCGTTTATATTTCTCTCTCAGGACATGGATCAATGAAAACAGAAGAGGCCCTTTGTTTATCAACCCTTGAGGGCCTGCATACGATTTCGCATGGAAATGTCTGTGGGGGAGATAGTAAACATAGAGTTTTTATAATTGTTTAACATTACAGCCACTTAAACGCTGAACCGTGGCAACTATCGTTTGCACCTTTTACACTTATCGGTCAGTTGTTTTTTTCTCATCTTGTTTCCTAACAGTCTGTACACAGATGTTTTTAGAGATTCTAAGTGATTCTTTGACTAATGATGGAATGCTTATTGTGATGAACAAGTGACTGTGCATGCAAATGTAAAGCTTGTATGACCACACTGCAAAACAATGCTTTTCTTACTAAGAATTTCGGGTCCCACTTTATATTAAGTGGCCTTAACTAATAAGTACTTACACAGGAATTAATAGTTTGTTACAATGTACTTATTATGTAAATACATGTATTAACTGTGTACTTATGCTTGATTAAATACATGTATGTAATTACATCTGTAATTAACTTTTTGTAATTACATTTGTAAATACACTGTTGACCATCCCTTACACCTTAACCCACCCTTAAACCTACCCATACCACCAAACCTGTCCATAACCCAACTCAAAAGCACCACAAGTGTTCTCAAATACATCATAAACACAGTAAGTACATTGTATTTATTTTTTAATGGAAGTACATAGTAGTTAAGGACACTTAATATAAAGTGGACCGAATTTTGCTTTGTTTCTTGTACAAATATCTAAAAATTCTTAAATCAAGAAGCATTTTCTCTGTTGCGCCTTGCGTTTTGACGGTGCACTCTGCGCCTGCAGTCAGAAAAAAATCTTCTCAAAAAAAGCATCTGAGCATCAAAACCATAGATACGATTGTCTGTCAACAAAAAGTCAACAAAAACGCAATGCATTGCTCCTGGCGTTTTCAGAACTGAAAGCATGTTTCACATCCAACATCAAAACCAATATTATTTCTATGCCATAATTCTCATAAGTCTCTTTCATAATTCAGAATTTGTCTTCTTACAATTTACTCTGGACAAGTATCGCTTTAAGGAAAGCCCTTATGCAAATTATTAACCTCTGCTCTTAATCTGTTCTAAATTTAGAACAGAGCCATTCACTCCAAATTCACTAAAAGAACAAGTTTAAAAACAAACTCATGTGCATACACACGTGTTGTGTTGGGAATTGTTTTTTGTGAGAAGTTCAAGTGGGCATATACAGTTGAAGTCTGAATTATTATTATTGTTATTTTCTTTTCTTTTTAAAAATATTTTCCAAATGATGTTTAACAGAGCAAAGAAATGTTCACAGTATGTCTGATAATGTTTGTTCTTCTGGAGAAAGTCTTATTTGTTTTATTGCAGCTAGAATAAAAGCAGTTTTTAATTTTTTTTAAACCATTTTAAGGTCAAAATTATTAGTTCCTTTAAACAATATTTTTTCGATCGTCTACTGAACAAACCATCATTATACAACAACTTGCCTAACTACCCTAACCTGCCTAGTTACCCTAATTAACCTAGTTAAGTTTTTAAATGTCACTTTAAGCTGTGTAGAAGTGTCTTGAAAAAATATCTAGTCAAATATTATTTACTGTCATCATGTCAAAGATAATATAAATCAGTTATTAGAAATACTGATTATACATAGATAATAGATGATACTGACTATACATAAAACTATTATGTATAGAAATGTGTTGAAAAAAATTTCTCTCCGTTAAACAGAAATTAGGGGGAAAAATAAACAGGGCCAATAATTTAGGAGGGCTAATAATTCTGACTTCAACTGTAAATATGAAAAACGTAAGCAGTTATTAGTGAATAAGACCCAGTTGTTTTATAATCAGATTATTATCAGTTTTTACTTAAAACAAGCTAAATAATCTGCAATTGGGGTAAGATAATCTTGTTTTTGGTTTGAAATGAGATTATGTGCTTGTTTCAAGGAAAAACCCACTTTTTCATTAGAAGTGATCAAAAGAGTTCTGAAAAATTGTACTCAAGTACTTGCCAAAAAATAGTTAAAGTTGAGTAGGAGTATCTGTTTTAATACATCTCAAATTAGTTCTTTCATTTATTCATTTTCCTTCAGCTTAGGCTCTTTATTCATCATAGATCGCCACAGCGGAATGAATTGTCAACTTATCCAGCATATGTTTTACACAGCGGATACCCTTCCAGCTGCAACCCATCTCTGTACCGCATGTCTTTGGACTATGGGAGAAACCGGAGCACCCAGAGGAAACCCATGCCAACATGGGAAGAACATGCAAACTCCACACAGAAATGGCAACAGACCCAGCTCGGACTCAAACTAGCGACCTTCTTGCTGCGAGGCAACAGTGCTAACGCCTGAGCAGCCACTAGTGAGTATCTTATACCCTGCATATATATATATATATATATATATATATATATATATATATATATATATATATATATATATATATATATATATATATATATATATATATATATATATATATATATATAAATTGCTTACATCAGTAAGTTTGTGTAAGTTTAAATCTAAGACTATACATTTAAAATGTGAGACCACAATATATTATATATGACAATATGTGCACAAATCAGGTTGATGCATTAACATGTGGCGCAAACTCTGTGTACTCTATGTGGCTAAAATCTAGCTGACCAACAAACTAAGTAACCACTAGTTGGTGCCGCAAACCCAGCTCCTGCTGCACTGATAGAACACATGCAGTTTATGCATGTATTTGAAAACGTAACATTCTGTAGTGCATGCAGTTATTGTCTAAGGCCATTTGGTCATTTTTGTCATCCTCCCATTTGTCATCTTTGTGTCAGTCTAAACCAGGGGTGCCCAAACCTTTTCTTATAAAGGGCGTCAAGCCAAACTTGATTAAGGGTATTTTGGGCCAAAGTTAAATATATGAAACCATATTACAATAAATTTGCCATCGGAAAATTTCCTAATTTGCCAATATAAAAAAAAACAAACAAAAAAAAACTGTGCTTTAAAATATATTAATTATGATGCAGTATCATTTTTAACTTTTTATAATAAAGTTATTAAAGTTAAAACATAAACAATCCTATTTATAACACAATGGAGTTCAATGCTTAATACACTAGTCGAGCTGCTTCTGCCTTTGCCTTGATTTGCTCACCGATGTCTTGTGCATCGTCCTTTACCTGTCAACTGACAGTATTTACATTTTAAAAGTCTGATTAATTTACGACATTTAATTGAAACTTTACATTTTTTTCGTAGCTCCTCAATTAAACAAAGAAACTAAAAGTGACGTTAAATTTGAAATGACGATCTCTGTCAGACATTCACCCCAACCAACTCCCCATCATTCTCCTTCTCTTTTCAGATGGGAAAATGGGCCAAACCAAAGGTTACCATGGGCCAACTTTGGTTGCAACAATGGTTGGACACTTTCACTTTCCACAGAATCCATATGCTTGCTGCATTTATAAATGTATTTATTGATCTCTCTGATGCATTTTTATGCAAGATTTGATTAGACAGGACTGATTATTCGGTTATTTTACTTAGCCAATCACCGTAGACAGGAAAAAAATTAGTAAAAGTAAAGTACACATTTTAAGAACTAATTTAAAAAGTACAATTTATCAGAAAAACTACTTTAAAACATTACTTAAACCACTGCTTATTATTTCAATATATTTTACTTGTAGAAAATGCTTCTTGATTTAGGAATGTTATAAGTAAGAAAAAAAGACTAAGACACCAATTTTTCTAATTCTGTAGTAATTTTATAGATTACAACTGAGGGTCTTCTTTAAAAGCAGATGGAGTGAAGCTGTCCTCCTCATCCTCCAAGCGGGTCTGATGACATCATCAGCTGAGAGCTGATCTGCAAGTAATTGTCATGCTGTGGGCGAAAACAGCCTTTTTAACATTCTGCAAGCTCTTTCGGGTTTTCCTGTGTTGAATCAGAACACATGTTGGCCATTTTGGGATCCGCTGTTTCTTTCCGATGCATTCCTGACCTTGAGGAGCGGTGCAGTTGGTTTTCATAAAGCGGACGTCTTCAAAAAGACTCTGGAGCCACTCACATTTTGAATATCTTGGGATGTTATTGCATGAAATTTGTACTCTTTAGTTGTCTGAATTATGTGCCAACGTTGGTCAAGCAAAGTGCAAGGCAGTTTTGGTAGACAATTATGTGTATGTTTGTGCAGGAAGTACATAAAAAATATGTTTAATGTTTAATGTAATGTCTTTGGGAATTTATATTTATCCCTCTGCTGTCTTACACAGGTTATTAAAGGAATATTTCAGCCCAAATTAAAATTTAAACACAAAAGAAGATATTTTGAAGAATGCTCAGAACCGGTAGCCACTGACATTCATTCATTCATTCATTCATTCGTTTTCTTTTGGGCTCAGTCCCTTTATTAATCTGGGGTCGTCACAGTGGAATGAACCGCCAACTTATCCATCATATGTTTTACACAGCGGATGCCCTTCCAGCTGCAACCAATCACTGGGAAACATCCATGCACACACTATACACTACAGACAATTTAGCCTACCCAATTCACCCTGTACCACATGTCTTTGGACTTGTGGGGCAAACCGGAGAACTCAGAGGAAATCCACGCGAACACGGGGAGAACATGCAAACTCCACATAGAAACACCAACTGACCCATCTGAGGCTCGAACCAGCGACCTTCTTACTTTGAGGCGAATGTGCGACCCAACAATACGGTAGGAGAAATTGACAGAACACCGGTAGCCACCGACATCCAAATACAGAAAAATAAATACTGGAAGTCAATGGCCAAAGATATTTTGAAGAATGTTCAGAACCGGTAGCCACCATACCTGCCAACACTCTCGTTTTTCCCGGGAGTCTCCCATATTTCAGACCCATCTCCCTCCACCCTCCCGTTTTGTTATTTCTCCTAGAAAACTCCCGTAATTCCGTCCTCAACTTTTTGGTACAGTCTGTAACACCCCCGATGTTTTGATGTTGGCAGGTATGGTAGCCACTGACATCTATATACAGAAAAATAAAAACTATGGAAGTCAATTGCTACCGGTTGCCGACTTTCTTCAAAATATCTTTGGCTATTTACTACCTTTGTATTCCTTTTATGTATATGGATGTCAAGGGCTACTAGTGTTCTGTTGATTTGTCCTACCTTGTCAGATTGTCCTACCTCCCATTCAAAAAGGTAGCTAGCACATGTTGATGACGCATATGCTACCCATCAGATTTGGCTATCAGTGTAAACTTTACTGTGGAGTAGTGTGATATGAAGCTGTAATATCAAACTAACCTACCTAATTGCTAACCCCAACCTCTGAACCGTTCAAATACAGTGTTGGTAGCATAATCTGATGGGTAGGATAAAATGTCAGAGCACCAACATTCTTCAAAATGTATTCTTTTGTGTAAAACAGAAATGGAGAATGAATAAATCATGACAATTTTCAGTTTTGGATGAACGATCCCAACAATATATTATTTGCAAAAAGTTACATCTTGCTAAACTTTGCTTTGAAGATGCACACTTAATGAAATCAAGCTCTGGAACGTAAACAGATTTTCAACGTAAACTTGAGCTTTGTCTGATGAAATGTGTCCATGTTCAAAGTGATTACAAATGAAGGCACTTTGCCATCAGTCCAAGGTCAAATCTTTGAATGCTTCAAAGGTTCTTTTATTTTTGAAGTGATGAGGCGTTTAACTGAACCCAGAGGGTCTTTGAGTTTGTCTCATTCCTCATGTGAATCAAAGGCAAGATCAAACCCTTTAACTTCTGTTTTAATGTATAGGGTAGTTTTGCTAATCAAAAAGTTCTGCACAGAAGAAGAAAAAACTTCAAGGAACACTCCGCATTTTTTTTTTTTTAAAGAAATGGCTCATTTTATAAGTCATTTGACCATTTTTAAATCCATTCAATCTCTGGGTTTGGTGGGAGCATTTTTAAATTAGCTTAGCATAAATTATGGATTCAGATTAGACCATTAGCATCTCACTCAAAAAATACAAATAAGAGAATCGCTGATGCCGCCCTCACTATTCTGCTGCCCTGTATGCGAAATTGCCTTAAATAATAACTAGGATGCGCCAGCCCTGCATAGGTGCAATAATACTGTGCCATGATGTTACCTAGCTGAGGATTATTGTGAGGCACTGCATAATATCATTGTGCTGCAGCCAGAAACAAAGTTCTTTGATCATTACGCCAAAATGAGATTATAATAGCAACTTTTCATTTTCCATATGTCTTAGTAAACAATGTAGCTACAGAGGGTCAAACTTAGAAAAATCATCATCATTTCTTTTTTTTGAATTGCTAATGGTCTAATCTGTTTAAATGATTTATGCTAAGCTAAGCTAAAAGTGCTCCAGCCAGACCCGGGGATCATCTGACTGGATTAAATTGTAAAACAGGGGAGTTTTAAATGGAGCCTATTTCCAAAAAGATGGAGTGTTCCTTTAACCCTCATTTTCTGTAAAGATTGTCTTTGAGAGTTCCAAATGCCTAAAGAGTACAAAATAATTGTAGTAATTTCAAGATTAACCCCCATTTTATGTTCATCTGACCTAATCACAGGCCTAGCTGCAGAATAAACTTACTGAGGGGCTCTAGTCTGACATGTTAGGTCCTGACAAGGTTTGTCAATCCTAAAAAATTTATTACTGAATGTCTTAGAAGTTTGGAAAAGTTATTTACATATACAGTGCTCAGCATATACGAGTACACCCCTCACAAATCTATCTTTTAAATTCATATATTTAATAGGAAGCTTTACAATATTATATTTGTGCATATATATTTGATTAGTCCAAGGGTCGGGAACTTTTTTCAGCAAAGAGCTATTTCTGATTTTTTTATCAAATGTATTTTTTAAAGAGCAATTAGGGGTTTGTTTATAACAAAACCTTTATTATTTAATAAACAAAACCTTTATTTATGTTCATGCACAACTCACAATGTATGAACAAAGGGAATTTATAGATTTTTTTCTTTTTGCCATCGCCACTAACGAATGTTGTTTGAATTTACATATGCGAAGTTACCATAGAAATGTTAGTTGCTTGCCCTTTATTGATGTCACAATTCAAGTTGAACCACAGCATCACAAATGCGCATTGCTTAAAAATTACTTTTTTGTAAACTGAGTTCTTATTCATTTTGCTGTAGAAAACTGCTGTAGAAAACTTTGCTGTAGTAAAAAAAAATTAAAAGGGAACTGGAATTGTATTTTTAATAGGAAACTGATTTCTAGTGACAGTTATAATTTTTTTTAATTAAAAAATTTTATTGAAAAAAACAGCTGGAGAGCCACATATTTTTGGTCAAAGAGCCACATGTGGCTCCAGAGCCATAGGTTCCCTACCTCTGGATTAGCCAGTACTGAAGCCAAATCTGGAGCTTATCTAACGCAATAACTCACGATAGCAGATCAAAAGTAAAAAATCTAGTACACTGAAATGTATATGTTAAAAAAAAATATTTAAAACAAATTTTTAAAAGAGTAAAATTCAAGAGCAGCAAACAAATGAAAAATGTAGTTGACATTTTGCAGGTTGTATTTTTTTTTGGCAATTTTTTGCTTGAATTTAATTGTATTATCTTTCAATTTCTAAATATATTTGGCGGCTAAAATATTATTAAATACATATATCTGTTTAATAAATCTGTTTTGTTTAAATGCACAAAAATGTCTGACCAATATTCACTGAGTAATGGATACAAATATTCATTTAGAAAATGGGGTGTACTCAACTATGCTGAGCGCTGCAAATAGTGGCACGGTGGCTCAGTGCTTAGCACTGCCAGAAGGTCACTGATTCGAGTCCCGCCTGGGTCAGTTGGCATTTGCGTTTCCCAGTACTGGGTTGCAGCTGGAAGGGCGTCCGCTGCATATAAAATATGCTGGAATAGTTACGATTCATTTGGCTGTGGCAACCTCCGATAAATCGGAGACTAAGCTGAAGAAAAATGAAATGTCTATATATAAACATTGTTTAAATCAGCATAAATAAACCACTTTGATTTTTTTCTTTTTTTAAATATTTCTTATGAGATGTTTAACAGAGCAATGAAACTTTCACAGTAAGTCTGGTAATGTTTGTTCTTCTGGAGAAAGTCTTTTTTTTCCCCTTCGGCTAGAATAAAAGCATTTTTTAATTTTAGTCGATACAGAACAAACTATTGTAATACAATAACTTGCCTAATTACCCTAACCTAGTTAACCTAATTAATTAACCTAGTTAAGCCTTTAAATGTCACTTTAAGCTGTATAGAAGTGCCTTGAAAAATATCTAGTCAAATATTATTTACTGACATGACAGATAAAATAAATCAGTTATAAGAAATGAGTTATTAAAACTATTATGTTTAGAAATGTGTTTAAAAAATCTGCTCTCCGTTGCTGCTCTCCGGGTGAATAATTGAGGGGGGCTAATAATACTGACTTCAACTGTCACTCATTCAGTTCATTGTGATCTCACACAGTTCTGTTTTAATCTGTGATTTACTTTGCTTTATTTAATAGGAAGATTAGTGAACTTGCAGAACTGCACTGAACAAAAACTTGATCATTTTGAGTGGTGAGTGTATTTTGAATATAGCAAACAGTTGATTGGCCACACTGTGCGCCAGAAATCAGCTGGTATGCCTGTGATATGTCTGTTTTTGCAAAGCTGCAATAACACATTGTAAATAGAGCATTTTGATGATTTCCAGACCGCACTAGAGCCAATTATACTTTTGCCAATAATCTGCTGCTAAGCTTCAACTGAGAGTTTGATTTTGTTTAAGGATGCTTAGCACTCTTTCCCACTTACTGGATCTACTTAATCAAAATCCCATTTGATAGATAAATGTACGGAATTACAAAACAGTCTAGACTTTTAAGGTATAAAAATCTATGTTTAAAAATACACAAAACTGTGTTAAGTTCATTTAAAAATGTACTACAGAGGTCAGTCAAATAAACTCTACAGTAAATGCAAAATCATTTTGAGGTTTGTGGTCGCTTTAAGGTAGTCTCCCCAAAGTTTAGCTCACAGTCGGCTAATTAGCCACACTATTAAAGAGAATGTTTACTAATCTCCCAACAAAAGTAATAAAACGTTTTGTGGCTACAACATAACAGAAATGGCAATTTCTACAATAGTTTTAAAAGCTGCTAGTGCGCAACACAAACATTTGAGCGTATGAATCATCCAAACAGAGTCGCTCCTCCTTAACGAATCAGTACAGGAGGAGCAAAAGAGTGAATTAGACTTTAGCCAATCGGTTCTTTTGAACGAGTCTTGTAAACGAACCAACCACTTCCACGCAACTCTTGTTTAGCTAGAATAACTTTTTCTTCCTTTATAAACTTTTTTTTTTCACGATGAGAATAATATTGTTTTTTATCAGATTTATTTTGGCTACTTAGTCTTTTACCTTAAATGTTTAACCATAAAATGTGTAAACCATACCAGTGTATTATAGGCTATATTGTATTATCCTATTTTTCAACCCTTTGTTAATGGATGCTAAATCATTGGCTACTGTAGAATCAACTACAGTGAACTGTAATAAATAGGCTACTTTAATTTTCACTACAGTAAACTGTGTTGTATTTTTAGAATAATATACCCTAAAGTTGTAGAAAAGTACAGTACTGGGTCTTTTGTATGGGTTATATTGTTTTACAATTGCAACTGTATATTTACCACAACAGACTAATTCATAATTCTGCAGTCAAAGGCAATCTTTACTTTAGTAAATTTTATAGTAGGCTATGGGTTGGCAAACATGCCCAGCACCTGACAAACCTGAATTGTCTTTTCACTTGTGGGAATGATTATCCTGGAACAGCCTATACTCTTTCTCATGAAGATTTATATAGGAGAATTTAAATATAGAACAATAAGAAACAAGCTGGTTAAGATGTGAAAACTTGACTCGTCACCCACACGAGTCAGTGAACAAATCTTTAAGCGAATCGATTTAAATGAATCGAGTCGTTTGGGCGAATCGCAATCCCCAGCACTAGAATGGAGAGGGTCAGGAAGATCGGTGGGTGGGGTTAACCCTTTGTGGAAAAAAAATTAAGGAATCACGTGTTCCCAGATCAAAGGAGATCCGCTTTGTACAGAGAGCGCGAGCAGCAGCCAGCGAGGCATAAGCGAGCGCGCGAGCAATGCGATAGTCCGGGCAGCAATGCTGAAATAAGCCACGACATTCTTCTCAAGGACAAACTTTTATTTTTAATGATCGCTCCTCTCGTTTCGCACCATCCGTCGCGTTTGATTGCTTTGCTCTTTTCGGTGCTGTGTGTGTGTTTTTCGAGAGGGAGCTCCCTCCTCTGAACATTTGATTCTGAACCGACACTTTTTGAAGACCCTTGGAAATTATGTTCCGATCGGCGCTGATCCAACCGGCAAGATGATGATTTTACCGAGGACTGGGTTCGGTCGCGGTGCTGATTCGGTGGTCTTGGTGTTGCTTTGGGTTTTAGGAAGCGTCCTGGCCAAGGATACTGCCTTTGTGGAAGTTGTGCTTTTTGAGTCGAGCCCAAATGGTGATTATACCACTTACACGACAGGTTTGCAAGGGCGCTTCTCCAGAGCCGGAGCCACTATCAGCGCAGAGGGCGAGATCGTGCAAGTATGTTTCTCTCTCTATCAGTGCACTTGCATGGGCATTTTACACTCGAACCTCGTGTCTAACAACTTGCTTTCTCGCTCGCACTCCGCAACTTTGTTTTTCTCTTTCTTTTCAAGGGGGTGTGGGGTTGCACTTCACTACGTGAGGATGGTACAAGCCCAGAACTATGCGGTCGCAAAATGGCCTCTTGTCTTGCAAAACACACAAACGTACTTGCAAAACAAAAAAAGTTACTTTGATGCACAACTTGAATGAATGATATTATGTCGCATAGTGAAGACTCTTTAACGCGGTGAACACTTTGTAACGCGCGGGTGACAGCGGTAAACATATGTCAGAGGTTATCCATTTTAATAAGCTCATTTCTTAGATCTTCTGCAGCGTTATAATGCCAAGTGTCAGCGTTGATTCATAGCTGAAGGATTCCCGCAGTCAATGAACACCTTGGAAAGGGGTTGCGGATTATAAATATGCGATTTGGAACCAGGGAAAAGTCGTGGGATTCCGTAGTTCAACTTTACAAAGTCTTGAATAGATTCTGCGTTGGTAGTCTTTTGGCTGCTTAAACATGAGCTTTGTGTGCCTTTAGGGTCTTTAAAATGACATGTATGCAGGTTGTGATTTTAATAGTTTCCACAGAGTACATGTGATCATTCTAGTTTTGCTTAAAGCATCATGTAAACAAGAATAATGTTTGGAAATCCAGGCCCTCAAATGTACACATTTAGCATTGAGGTAGAGTTGTATATTCGCACATTCCTTTAGTGACAACTTTTGACATGCTCCTTACATTGTTTACCATGTTACTTTGAATGTTTGATCAGAAATCACATGTAAACATGAGTTCAAAACCGCATTAACACTATTTAATTGACTGTAAGCATTGTTGTACGTTGATAGTCGCAGACTGCTAATATGATTTCACTATTTAGAGTTGCAAAGAATACTTTTTTGAAATTATATTATTGAGGAGAAAGAGAATGTGAATATAAATCCAACTTTACCTCTATTTAGCCCCTAAACATGCCCTGCTATTTGTAGTTTGCTTGATAAAAGATTTAAAAACTAAACTAATATTGAAATTAAGCATTTTAACATGAATAAATAACAAGCCAACATGTTGAAGTTAAATAATCAGGTGAGATAAATTAGAGGAAACATGTATATTGTCTGAATTTGCTTGATAAAAGATTTAAAAACTAAAATATCTGTCAAAGTTATGATTTTTTTTCTTTTTTTAATGTGCATGACTTCTAGAAAATAAAAATATGTGTAAACGAATTAATAAACTAAGGAGCTGAATTAAGAAATGTGTATTTTGTTGTTATTTTAAGATATCTCAAGGCCTCTTTGTGGGCCCAGGACCCCCTGGTTAAGATTCAGGTAAAGTTAGTTTTATATTCACACGTTGAGACTTTCTCCTTAATAATATCAATTAGAGCTGGGCGATATGGCAAAAATGCTGATGAAAACACTGCAGATACACGAAGATGTTCGGTATGCTGTTGTTCACATGTTAAAATAAATCAGTATTTTAAAATGCAATATTCAATGTTTCGGACATAAAATAGACAATTCAGTTATTATTTTTTATTAAATCGTAATTTAATGTCAATCTGACCAGTTAATATGCTAATATTCGGTTAACAAGCGGCGGTTGCTGGTTGGCAAAATTACCTGAAATGAGCATTCCTAATTTCGATATAAGTTGTTAATACTTCCAGATTTAAAAGAGTACCCCAACAGTGACTGAAGCCACAAAAATTAAAGCATCTATTAAATGGCGAAACCTTTTCAGCCAATAACTTTTCAGTGGCCGAAAATTCTGTACATCTCTAATATCAACACACTTTTAAATTCCCATTGTTGCACATTTCTGCAATTTTGATAGGCTCTTACATCAATATAGAGTTAAAAAGTCCAGAACTTGTCATTGTTATTGACATCAATTTTATCGTGATACGATATATAATATCGTTTATTGGCCTAGCCCTAATATCATTTCCGAAAAGTATTATTTGCAAATGCTAAATAGTGAAATCATAATAGCAACCAATGTCTGTCAACGTACAACATTGTTCATAGTTAAACAAATAGTGCAAATGTTGTTTTTAAGACATAATCACGTGTGATTTTCAGACCGATTATTCAAAGTACCATGGTAAACAATATGGGAGCATGTCACACGTTGTCACTGAACGAATGTGCGAATATATAATCAATGTTACCTTAATCGGGTTAAGGAACCACTGCTTTAGTAATTAGTGCATGTTTAAGACCTTCAAGATGACCGGAGGTTACTTCTGAATGAGAGTAATTAACAATATTATAGTGTATAGCTTAAATGTTCATGACACCTGTCATATTAATGTCCTTAATTTAAAGTTAATTGAAGTCTGTGAGAAGTCTTCTCCATGACGCTGTCCAGATGACCACTCTGCTTAAATAATGCCTCCACAGGGACCTGTGCTATTTAATCAATAGTTTATAAACCATCACACCTCCGCGTGTGATTTATTCCTAATATTGCACACAAGCGGCTTTGTGTTCTCCAAGGAAAGTTTTGCAACCCTTCTGAGGAGCACCCATTTTGATGATTTGTTAAAAGTTTGTAATTCATCCCCCTCCTCTTGTGAAAACAGAGAACAGGCATCAAAGAGCGAGACGTTATTGAATGCCATGCCAAGAGGAATAATCTGTCCCTTAAACACTTGCTTAGAGTTTAACGCTGTTGGCAGAAGTGCACTGTGGGAACTTACGGTGGCTGTAACGTGAACACTGTGAAGGTAAAAGGATGCAATGAACTCGGATCAAAGCGAATGCATGAAGTGTGTGCGCTTGATTTTTTTTGGAGATGCTGCAAATGCTTGGTGAACGCAAAGAAAATCTATATTTTGGAAAAAGTATGTACCCGAGCTGTTTGCGCATGCAGTATCTTTCGCAAGCTTCTATTCCTGTGCTTTTCTTTCACATTCCTCTCTGCGGTTTTAGTGTAGAAAAATGAAAAATACAGGCTTTTTTACATCCAGGTCTGCAGTGTCTGTCCCACATCATTGGCTAGTGTGTGTTTACAGTTGTGTACTTAGTAATGTTAGACCGTTCCCATGTATAGGATTAGTGAGTATCGCATTCTTCAAAATGGCAAGTGGTGATCATCGTTTTTCAGGGATGGCAGAAGAGATCGCTTTCTCTGTTGTGGGACGAAATGAGAGATTTAGCGGTTTAGATATTTAGACTGGCTATACATCCATTTAGCACGGGCCATTTGGCTCTATCTTTAAACCCTGCTGAGATGCTGGACTTCAGCTTTACGTTGAGACGCCTTTGAGGTTTGCCGTAGTTTTAGATGGTAACTTTTGTCCAAGTTAAGAGGGATTATGTATTCTTGTAATCACTGTGCACACATTTTTTTAGATCTGTCTCTCATCTTCTCATTTTCTAAACTGCTCTGCCATGCATCATTCGCAATTTTTTTTTCAGCAGTTTCATAATTTCATGTGGATTTGAAATGTTGAAATGTGTTTACCCTAATTGATTGGATTTTGTTGAAGTCGGGTGAACTAGAACCATATGAAGATATTTTGTGAGATTTCACTCAGATCTTTGACCTCTGTATGAAATAAGTCATCTGTTTGACAGTACAGTTGCGCAATTGAATTTGCATGCTAAAACATTTTGTTGCACCATTTTTGGAGTTCTTCGCTTGTTTTTTTTTTTTTTGAGCATTTTTGTGTAATTGTTTTTAAACCTGAAAGTTTTCTTGCAAAACACAGATGCTGTTCGCAGTTTTCGTTTGGGCCATGATTCATTTTTAATTCCTGTGATTGCTTTCATTATAAAAAGTTTAGTTTTGATGGGTGTTCTTGAGAATTCAATTACGTTGGTGATTTACACTGTAAGAATTGTTTACACCACATTATTGATTTGGAGGCTTGAAACCCAAATTTTTTAAAAATCTGCTTCAAGGTCAAGTTTTTAAAAATGGTTATGCAGTTATCTCCTTATAAACTCCAAATCTTGTGTTTCTTTCAAAAGAGCCTTCGCCAATTACAATCCGGTACACATAATACATTGTTTGATTGTTTTCAAAATTCATAGATCCATGTGAATGGGCTAGTTTTCACAATGTTGTCATCTGTACTGTTAAAAAGCTAAAAGAAAAGCCTTTCCATTCATCGTTGTCATGTAAACATACCCCAGGTTAACAAGTGAGGGTTTAATTTAGTTTTTCTGCCTTTTCCATTTGTCCTAATGGCTTTTAAACCCGAAAGTTTTTTTACAGTTTGCAGTTTTTGTTCAGGCCATGATTCATTTTTAGTTCCTGTGACTGGTTTCGTTATAAATACGTTTGTTTTGATGGGTGTTTTTGAGAATGCAACTGCGTAGGTGATTTACACTGTAAGATTCTTTTACACAACATTAGTGGTTTGGAGGCTTGTAACCAACATTTTAGAAAATTTACTTCAAGGTCAAGTTTTTAAAACCGATTATGCGATTATCTTCCTATAAACTACTAATCTTGTAATGCTTTTGGCATATGTTTTTGGCGTGTTCAGACTGCATTTGCACAGGCTTATAGTGTATCTTTTACAAAAAGTCATCGCCAATTACTATCCAGCACACATAATATGTTGTTTTTATTGTTTTCAGCATTCATAGATCCATGTGAATGGGCTAGTTTTGACAATGTTGTCATCTGTATGGTTAAAAAAGGCTAAAATAAAAGCCTTTCCATTCATCGTTGTCATGTAAACATAGCCCAAGTTAACAAGCGATGGTTTTATTTCATTCTTATTCTGCCTTTCTTTAATTGTCCTAATGGCTTTTAAACCTGAAAGTTTTCTTACAAAACACAGACGCTGTTCGAAGTT